>NW_006913659.1:158842-229969 GCF_000464535.1 Endocarpon pusillum Z07020
TGGATAGTCGAGTGAATGCGGTCATTGCGGCCAAAGGATGGTACACCAGATTCTGAATATCGACTACCTATTTAGGAAATTAGCCTAGCCTCAATCTCTGGATGTTTCTGAACATTTTGAGCTATTCTTTATTAGAATCCATCAAGTTGGTAACTTACTATAGTAATTTGTATGGATATGGTCCAAAATGTTGGTGGGGTGTGAAGGTGGGGTTGTCCGGATACTTTTGCACTAGTACTGTAGGACCGGAGGACCTTCGGGCCGTGCCCCTCTTGTTCCCCGGGAGTCCAGATCGTCTTAACTAGAGTCGGGGGTTGGTGACACAGATCTCCAAGCATGCATATACGAAGCAGTGTCACACGATCTGGCACCTAGACCCAAGGTCCTTACTCCGTATGTCCTCCCTACTAGTAAGTAACCACGGACCTCGAATTTCTTCCTAACTTAGTCAACTGTAAGCAAATCACACGATATACGGGAGCTGCTAGAAAAATACTACGGGCCAAATTCAGTCAATCTGTTGGAATTTTCACCAATCGTAATACATAGGATGTGGTTGGTAAGTACTGCTCAACGATTCATTCGTTACGAAATTGTACTTTTGTTCTCTTCTTTGGCATAGTAAATAACATCGGAACTCATATTCTGGCTGCTTCATGAAACAACAAGGAGTATGTTTGCAATTCTGTAAGCCAATGTCAGCATGACTACTAACTAAGAGACGGTTTTATATCGTACCATAAGCGAGCATGAGTCGTCTCTTCAGTCGTAAACTCGTTCGGCGTTGTGGTCACTATTGTATTTACAAAGTGTTTTTTTCCCTTCAGAAAATACAGCATCATCTTGTGCAAAAGCAACGCAACGCCGCAGAGCACTGGTTCCTGATTGTGTACAGGATTGGGGGCAACGACAGACGGATAGCCAGGGCAGAGGACGGTAAACATTCCAGAAGCACGGATTATCCCCAGTTCTACCTGTGTCTATTAGGAATGCTAAGAATAGTTATACAAGTGACTGTGCCCCTTCGAGGTGAATGGAATCGCATCGACCTGTTCCTTTTGGCGTAGTGGTCTGGCGGAGGGGTTGGAGCACTTTGACAATGCCTCATCCCAGCCAGGATCAATCTCACCGTTCAATAGCTGCAACATGCTCCCGAAAGCCTCGCTCCGCAGAGTTGGTATCATGTCACTTCAATCGATACCTCTGCTATACGACTTTTGAAACCAGTAAAATGGCACTGAGGGATAGGATCCTGCAGCTCAGTGCCGATCATAAGGCTGCGGTTGGCTGGAAGTGTCGGATCATAATCGATCCAGTCATCGTAGTTGGCTAACGGAACGTTTGCTGTCCTTTGACCTGACCCTAGCCGAGCGCGATACCAACCGCCTTCAATGCCGCCCTCGCTTGACCTCTGGGTTGACCCTCCCTTGATCTTTCGGAAAAGTGGAGTCATCAAAGGCAAAGAGACTCCGACAATTCCAACCATTGGTTCCACTACAGTCCAAATTCCAGGCACCACTCCATCATCTATAAAAAATTTCATTAGCCCATGCCAACGTTACACTTGAAGCAGACTTACATGAAAAATCATATTTGTTGACACCGCGGACGGTAGTGACCCTAAGTATACTTGCAAGAATGACAATTCCACCAAGCACGATGGTGATGGAGAGGCCAAGTTTCTTGCTCATTGGAAGCTGGAGCCTCCATATGATTGGCATTGGCATGACCACGATTATGCAATCGGTGACTATGTTTATTATAGCGGTGCTGATACTCAAACTTCTGAAGTCGATACAGTGGCCGGGTTGGCTCTTGTTCCAGACGAAGCTGATAGGTGTACACTGGAAGGTAACACCGAATGTTACAGTAAAGATCCAGCAGGTGACGAACCCGGCTACACACCAGACGGCGACCCTAAAGTAAAAGTAAGGATAGAAAGCTCGGTGATAAAATATGAGAATGGAATATTTTATCGACACGATAGTGAGGCCGTAGAGCAGCTGAAAGGCGAAGGCGCACTGTAATCGTAAGTATAATCTTTGAACTTCTCTGAGAAAACATACCTTGGCCACAACCACTATATTTACCTTTGGAGATATTGAGTGCAGCCCAAGGCCGTTTGCCCCCGCTAGTATCTTAAGCGCATGTACCTTCTAAGTTGAGAGGACGAACGTACCAATAGTGTTACATATAGCCTGTCCTGTCCCAGCCAGCTGAAGAACCATCAGATCTCATTTCACACTTGGCAGTTGCCCGTCTTACCAAACCCAGCACAACAAAGCCGTCCTCGGGTTTTATGGTACTTCGCACCATTCTCTGCGCATAGAAGCGTAGAAAAGTAGCTGTGACAGCCCAACACCACAGGATCCAGGTGACTGCGTAAACGACTGGACGTAGGTCATCGCTGATATGTTCTTGCTGATACCGAAATGAAGCAATCTGCTCTGGAGACATGCCCATGACGTTGGCGGCCATGATGAAGAATCAAGAGACACCTTGGAAAATGGTGTCGACCGCAGATATGAGCGGTCTATGAAGACAAAAGAAGGGCCGCTCGATATTTATCAAGCACTCACAGTCATAACCAGACCCAGAGCACTGTCTTCCTCCCCTCGATCGGCAACTGGTCCGTCAACACCCATCTTGCCAAGATATTGGGAATGGTAGAGATGTGATGCGAGCACTGACGCGCCGAGAGCCAACTGTTGTAATGTGCAGTTATAACCGTCTTTTGGTTTGGGGCCCTGGCAAGCGAGTGGCTACATGCTAGCGCGTCGGTGTGCGGGTTCTGGGACCGTTCATTGAATATGCCATAGAGCGTATCTAAATTCTCACGTAAGATACGTGGTAGCTCGCATGTACTTGAAAGCCGAGCTGTGGTCTTCCATGTCCTGGGTATTATCGACATCGCCGACGCCTAAGATACCAAGATGACTTACAGACGTTGAAACTCTGATAGTACCAGAGTACCGGGTCGTCCTTAGATCGTTGAGCGTCTTAGCTGGGCACTACCGAACGGGTGTCATCCGGTAGCGGGGATGGCAGAGGACTGATTGACTAGTACTCGCAGTAGTTTTCAATGAATTGAAGTGATCCGAGCCTAACACGCCATGGCTTAAAGGTGGAATATTATGAGATCTGGTGGCAAGGAGAAGGGAAGGCATTGGTTGGATCAAGCGAGGTGGTGAAGATTTGTGTTATTGCTCTCCTTGCAAGGAGACACCGAGGAAACGGCACAACAAGCCTCGATTTTGAAGAAGCCCTATAGGCTTCAGGAGTACCATGGTAGATTGCTGCATTTTCGCGTGTATCTGTTCACTCATGAAGCATCCTACACTGCACGAAACGTCTCCTGTCACCCATCGGATGCTTTCCCCCGTCGAGTATCAACTTCCAGAAGCTCGGGCCTCGAGGTTTCGCCCCCATTGATAAATAATACAAATACACTGAAGAGAGAGAAACATGGAAACTTGGCGGTAGTCCTTGCCGACCCAATCAGAGATAGGGCATTGCATGCAAGTTTTACCTTCCTGAATTGACCGTAAGGATGACCCGAACACGGACGACAAAAAGTTGAGCCAGCGTGGCAGATGGTCACCCATGAATGGGCCTGGGTGGGTGATAGGTTAACTGATCTTGCAAGCGGCGTCGAGTGGGTGAGCGTGGGGGGTGAGGAAGTGAGGTGGTGAGTGACTCTGACTACGGAGGAGTACCGTAGTACTAAGTACGGCCGATTTTCGTCTCCGGCTGCCAAGAACAGCTTGATCGAGTCTTGTCCCTCCCCCGAAAGCCGAGATCTCCTGACTTTAACCTACGCCCAAATCCCTATCAAGAGCGTTTTCTTCAAGATTTCCACTGTCTATAACAACTCTTTTGTCTCCAGCTGCTGGGAGGAGCAGTATGGCGGCTTTGCCAACGACTTACAGTGGTAAGGCACGTAGTCAATTGTGCCTTTGAGATATGCTTAGAAGCCATACACATTGCACGAGACTGACCATCCGCCGCAGGAAACGTACGCATCGGCGTCATTGGCGGCACTGGCCTAGCAGTACTTCCACACTTCACCCAAGTCGCATCCATACCTGTTACCACTCCATGGGGAGTTCCCTCCTCGCCAATCGTGATTCTCGAACATCCTTCCCCTACCACTGGCGAACCCATACCCGTTGCTTTCCTGAGCCGTCATGGTATCCACCATGAAATTGCCCCACATGAGGTCAACTCTCGGGCCAACATTGCAGCTCTCAGATCGGTAGGAGTTCGCAGTATCGTTGCTTTCTCAGCCGTGGGAAGCCTACAGGAGGAGATCAAGCCTCGTGATTTTGTCGTCCCTGACCAGATAATCGACCGAACAAAAGGCATCCGGCCATTCACATTTTTCGAAGGCGGCCTCGTCGGCCACGTCCCTTTTGGCGATCCATTCGATGAAGCGGTAGCTCAGATCGTTCGTATTTGTGGTAAGAGCCTCGAAGGCGACGGCGTTGTCCTGCACGAGCGAGGCACTCTAGTGTGCATGGAAGGTCCACAGTTCAGTACACGCGCGGAGTCGAATCTCTACCGTAGCTGGGGTGGCAGTGTCATCAACATGTCAGCATTGCCTGAAGCAAAGCTAGCTCGAGAAGCAGAAATTGCCTATCAGATGATCTGCATGGCGACCGACTACGATTGCTGGCACGCTACTAACGAGGCTGTTAACGTGGAGATGGTTATGGCACATATGAAAGCCAACTCCCTTAATGCAAGACGCTTCGTGGGCGCCGTGCTTGACGAGCTTAGTAAGGTTGAGCATGAGCATCTTGTAGCTGCCCAACATTTATCTGGGCAGTCGAAGTTGTGCATAAGTACGGCACCTTCCGGCGTCCAACAGCAGGCATTAGAGAGGATGAAGTGGCTGTTTCCAGAAAGCTACACGACGGCATAGGCAAGAAGGAATTTGGCAGTAGACCAGAGAACGATACGAGGTAGCCAAACTGATGGGTGTATTCTGATGTTCAGGACATATCTAGCCAACATTTTACATGGCCGGCAAATCGATCTAACACTCACCATGACATTTCGAAACCACAATTCTCTTAACTTCTTGCTCCGCCTTGTTGTTTATGGTTTTTGGATTTGGCGGCCCTTAGCCTGTACATTGCAAACAGCTCTGGTTCATTTGCTGGAATCGAATTCTTTTCTCCTTGTGAACGGTATTGCAAAGTCTCATCCCTCGATGAACTTATTGTCATGTTGTTCTGGTAGTTTTGTCTTTCAACCAACATACTAAAGCTCCACCACTGAGCAACCATTATCCTTTAGCCCGTTCAACCATCCAAATTAGCATTGCATAGTTGAGGTGGTTAAGAACCATTCTCATCGAGAGCGCTCTCGAGTATCCAATCTGGGGAATATCTCATCGTACATCTTGGCACACAGGCCTAGGTGTCAATCTCTAAAGGTCAGCTCTAACCTCTCGCGGCGTGAGAGAAATTAACACTTTCATTCCCTCGCAGTTGATTGTTCGACCTCATCAGCAGTCCTGGCCCCATCAGTCTCCTCTCTCCGATGTTCAGCGCTGCTGTTCCCGCCGCTAATTCGTTCAGCTTCGAGTTGTGCTAGCCGTCCGCTTCTTATGAGCCATCTTTCGATAACAAGCTGTGACCTAGCATTTTGGTACTGCTCTCTTTGGGTAGACGCATTACCTTCGGCCAAGGGTGTTCTCCTACGCCTGCCCATCGGGGCTGTAGCGCGTCCCACAGTTCTGGATGTCAACCTTGGTGAGTCCACTGTCGTTGGCGTCACCTGCATTGGCTGACGAGATGTTTGCCCTGTGGCGTCGATGATAGTTCGTCTGTCTTCTGTGGTGCCCAAGCTCTGCGTCGGTGGATGGGCTACCAGCAGATTGATCTGGTTTGGCTGCTGAGATGTTGCGCTTGTGGTATCGAGTATTAGTCGGATAATGCTTGCAAGTGTGGTGGCAACTTGACGTGGATCTTGTACGGAGGTTGTTGGGAAGGGACCATTATCCGCTGGTCGATATGTTTGCGCGCTTGATGGGAATGCTGTGGTCGTAAGATCACTGCCGTGAGTGACTCTTGAGCTATTCGATCCAGGGCCTATGTCGGGTTCTGGATGCGACCAGGAGCTGGCATATTCTCCGACATCAAAATCGCTATCTTCTGGATCATATAAGAATGGCATGACGAACAAGAGTCTTCCAGCTGTAAGACGCCGATACACTTCAATGTTTTACGAATGGAACGAATAGCACCCAGTTGAAGTAGGTATTGTTTGAAAACGGACTGATGGTAAGGGTGGTGATGGTTTATGATGAACTGGTAAGCAAAGTACTATGGCATTTTATCTAATGACTGATGCTGACACACGGTTCACAAGTGAAAGGCTCTTCACCACTAACTGGCATGGCTATGCAAACTGGACCCATTCTACTAAGAGAGAACCCATGCACAAGAATCACCCAGCTCACGGTGAGTTCTTTTGCATTAACCGAAATTGAAAGTTTGCACCTATCAGTCTGTATCTCTACTCAGTTGTCCGTCAGTCGAATTGTTAAAAGCCTTCATGCTACTATGATTGAATCATCATGAGGTAGCCAGCGAACAATCAGCACAAACCCTACAAAAGCCAGTGCATGAAGCTGTAAAATCCACACCCTCCGCAGCATCTCAGGCACAACCAGCTCCAGATACTCCAGCCTTTCAGAGGCGGCCAAACCTGAAAAAGTCCCCATAAATTGAAGCGCCTGAGCTCTCGCCTCCTCCAGGAGCACCAAACTCCGAAGAATGTCTTCCTCCGCCGAACATGCCTCGCAGCCCACTTCCTCTGCCTTCATCCCCAATATCCTCTTCGTTGTTGAAGTGGACATGTCTGCACGGACCACGGCCGATTCCTGAGTTATGCGGCCTTCCGAAAGCGCTTTGGCTTCGAAATTCATTGCCCATATAGCCGTTGGGCCCTCCTTGAAACCCAGTCCTCGATCCTTCCATCCTACCTGCCATCCCAGGTGACGTGGCGCCTGAGAATATTCCTGAAAGTCCACCTGGCATTCCACCCCCCATGCCAACACCGTCTTCGCTGTTCGCTGCACCGGACCACCTGCCAGGCATCCCGCCTCCCATTGTATCACCTCTTTCACCAGGCATCATAGATCCACCCTGACCACCGCCTGTTATGATGGCAATCAATTGAGCTCTTAATGATCTCATGGCTGTAGCCACGTCTCGGCAGCCGACCTGCTGCAACATCATCGCACCACCCTGCGGATCTGTTTCCAGCCTCCTGAGTAAAGCCTGTGCGCCACGTTTGACATCACCCATCTGCATGGGGTCGCAAGCGGCCATGATTCGATTCGCTTGAGTTCCGCCAACGCCACTCATGTTGCTCATTCCGGGCATTTCATCCATGGCAGGCATCCCACTCGTACCTGACATGCCCCGCATGGCTTCGTACTCATCTATCAAGTCTTGATAGGTTGGAACAAGACCTGGCCCTCGACCTCCGCCCATGAATCCACCCATGCCTCCATACCCGCCATGGCCACCATATCGCCCGCCGCCGTACATGCTTGTTCAGTGGGTAGGGAGTATGCGCGAGAAGATGAAGATAGTGATTGTTGATGATGGAGGTGATAAAACTCAGAAGTGTGGCTGCCAGCTAAAGACTTAGATGAGGAAGGGCCTGTGTAGTATGTACCTTTATTTTACAATCATCATATAAGCAGAAGGAGGGTGGAAAGGTCAAGGATTCTGAATGCAATTTATACGATACGACTCGCCTTCATACCTGTGACGGATTCTTAGTAAGTCACTCTAATTATCATACATGGAGCGTTCATGATGTTGCTTTTGGTACGCGTTTCTTCGCCTCTGCCGATCGTCTGAGGCGTTCCTATTCTCTTCACATGGCTGTGAGGGTGAAAATTGTGGCCTTCCATCTGGCATTTCGTTTGAGTCCTGCAAAAGAGGTGAATAAACCTCATGCGGCAATTCTCAAAAGCCATTAGACATGACGTCAAAGGTGCCCAAATGACAGCTGTTTGCCTTGGAAACAAGCGTTTTGAGATACTAGTCCCGCTGTCAATGCACTGACGTTTCGGGTTTAGCCTCATCCGATCAGGGAAGACGCCTCGCTTAGCCCTCCACTCACACCCTGGGCTAAGGCGGCACTTCTTTCCCAACCGGTCAAGTTCTGCAGCACTACGGCAGGGGCCGCCAAGTAATGTTAATCCAGCACTAGTACAGGACAGCTAAGTCCCAAAGAGGATAAATGTAAATCTCTTTCTCTTCAGAAAGGATACATATAAAACAAGCTCCACATCAACCAACTGCAGCACTGTGGCTCGGTAACGAAAACCAGCTGCTACTAGCACTGGACTAGAATTATTCAAGTCCCTCCCAGGCTAGGAGGGCAGTAGGCTGACTCATATGACTAATTTCCAGCTAAATTTACAGTGGCTGGGGATCAATTGGCCTTGAATTCAAGATATATGTCCTGCGGCCACTCTACCAGGCCGACAGACTTGGCATCGATCGGCGATGGCAGGAGTCCTTATAGTCTTTGGGTGGCTGATGAACTTGTGCGGGAGGAAGCTCATATCTAGGGCTGGTGGTCGACAGTCCGCCTCGCGGTACCGAGTCCAACTCGTCTTCTCCCGTCAAGTCTGGGTTCTCTCTTCATTTTGGTTCCGCTAATACTGGTTGCCTAATTCTAGCTCATGCATTCTTGCATCCATCTCTCCCGAAAATGTGGATCTTTCTGATATCCTCCCTCTTTCTCTTCTCCCTCAGAGCTACGCCTACGGAGGCAGAATGTTTTACGCCCAACGGTACGGACCGGAACGATATGCCAGGCGTGTCGGGTGACCCTTATCAACCATGTCCCTCTGACGGAGACGTGGCCATGTGCTGCAGAATCGGAACGGGAGATATCTGCGTCGAGCATGGCCTTTGCTTCAATCCTTCCGGCAACATTTACTGGAGAGAAAGCTGTACCGACCGTACATGGAGCGACCCTGCGTGCGTCAAACTTTTTGTCAATGGGACCGGTTTTAGTGGACCAGACGATACTGATGGTAAGCGAGAGAAATACGTGGAGCACAGACGAACGGTTCCCCTAATTTCTGCATGCAGACGAGGGAAATCAGCTCAACGATGTGAACGTATATCCATGTGAGGACGGGAGCTATTGCTATGGCAACAACAATAGAGCCTGTTGTGCCCAGCAACAAGGTTACTTCATCGTCAACGGTGATCAAACCCGGCAGAATCTAAGTGAAACCACAAGCTCAATATCCTCATCCCCCTCCTCCACCTCCACGGCCACTGGCTCGTCCTCCACCATCATACCCTCTACTAGTGCTGCCCCACCAATCCCAAACTCATCCCCGAACTCACTCTCCAGCGGGGCAAGGGCCGGAATAGGCGTCGGCGTCGCTGTCGGCGCTCTCGTGATCCTCTCAGCCGTCTTCTGGTTCATACGCAGGAGATCGTCCAAGCGGAAGTCGGACCAACCAACAAACCCTGACCACAACGACAAAGATATGACTGAACCAAGAAAGGACACCATAACGAACGGGAGACCGTCCGAGCTCGAATTCACCCCGAAAATACCGGCTGAAATGTACGCTGCGGTGAGGACGTCAACTTCGCCTTCGAAGCCGGCTGGTGAGTTGCCTGCGTGAGTCGAGGCTTTTAAGGGAAAATGAGGTAAAATAGGTCAAGTTGAAGATAGATGGACAGAAACTTTTTTCTAAATCTGCATTTACAAGAGGAATGGGAAGTAGGGGAATAAATTAAGCCTATTCGGACGTGCTAATTTATCACGCCCGCAAAGATTAGGTGGATAATAAATGGTGGTTGGACAGCAATTGCAACATATATACTTCGTACAAATATCATGATATTCGACATGCCCGAGGATCCGCGATGAAGGGGAGGGGACCCTCTCCCCTCTTCTCTCTCCTTCCACTTCCCCTCTGAGTGTTTTTAATCTCTCTAGCAGGGTTCAGCCGCAGTATTTACAGTAAAAGCGACCCCAGCTGCAGGCTCTCGTTCAACTATTCTAATCCCCGAGTCCCAAATTCTTCCTCCTCCCTCTCGTCCGGCCTCTCCTACGGCTTCTGCAGCCCCCCGCGGTTCCCTTCCCTGCCTCCTGCGTCCACATTCCCACCTACGCTGGAACGGAGGAAAGCGCTAGCGAGCTCACACGGAGAGATATGAGTAGGGCAGTTGAGGCTGAGGGAGATTCCTAAATTCCAGTACGGCGCTCTAGAGCGGCGAAAGAAGAAGAGGAACTAATACAGTTGACAAGAGAGGAACTTAGATGTCAAGATAAGAGCAACACGCTATGAGGTAGCTACAGAACGCCTACGGAGTACCTGCGGGGGCATCACCTGCGACGCAGAATTAGAAGTAGCAAGGGAAACAGTGAATGTACAGTAAGTTCCGAAAAATCCCAAAGTCGGGATATGGCCTGTAAGCTGAGATGCCCAAAACCTTTCAAAGTTTTTGGAGAGAATGTGAGACAAAAAAATTGCGGAGGATTGTCTCGCGGCGCACCTATAAAGGCGAGTGAAGGCCAGATCAGAGCTGAGCCAGGCTTATCGTTGCCTCAGTCCGTCAGCCGTGGCTTACGTAGTATGACGCAGCTGATTAGTAATCCCTGTCGCATATATTTTAGTATGAGCGCGAGAACAGCTAGTCTCTGACGCCAAAATAGCGCTGGTCAACTAGTACTTTGGACGCACGCCTCCACACTCTGTATCAATGCATTAATGATCAGAAAGTTGGGAATGAATGGGTAGGCAGGAACTGCGCGGGGATCAAAATTTTGGATGTGACGCCAGCCCAGTAATGGTCTGCCGTACGAACCTCCCGGCTTTCTGCCTTGATATTCTGTGATGACATCCAGGAGAATTTGACCGGGGGGGCCAGCACGACTACTCTTAGGAGAGAACGTTCCGCTGGGTCCTCCCGAGGACCTCATACTAAGACATAGGCCCTTCCTGTCGATGCCTCCATTGAATTCTCCATATGGAAGCCCGTGCCACGCTGACTTGGCAGGCCAGCATGACCATATCTAGAACAGAATTACCCATCAAGCCCTCCAGATAAGCGTCTGTCAATAAAGGGGCCCTTCCTGTCAATTCTTTGGTCATGGAATGTAGGGTAAGTATTGCTGTTGCCCGCACCACAACCAATGCCAGCATGCAGACTTTCATCCGTCACCCCAGCCAAGTAACCGCCTATGCTAGCATCTATACCGCCACAGGCGCTCCTTCCACGCATGTCCACACCAAGCATGCTCCTGCCATGTGCGGCCAGATCATGCGCGAGCTCCGCTGATCCGGCGCCATAGCTTGCTTCACATTTGCTGGAACTCCTCAGGGGTCGCCTTTATCATGGAAAGCAAGGATGGCTCCCACCTCTGTCCGCCGACCGTATGCACTGCCTCGATCGAGCATTGACGTGATCGTACAAAGGCCCACCGTCCCCAGTTGTTCCTTGTCCACCAACCGTTCCACCCATTGGTGGCATCCCACCCAACCCTCCCATCGCCGTGAACGCGCCAGTATCTGTATAACCAAGCGTGCCAGGCCGGGCTCCCGCCGTCATTCTACCGTAAGGAATCCTAGCATGAAGATGGTCTGCATCATGACCACCATCCATAGGATATACCATGCCCAAGCGGCTATCCAGATATCCAGGGATGCCGTTGCCCAGGTGACAAGGACCAGTATCAGGGAACATCATTGGTGCAGAAGAAGTCGATATCGCAACGCTGTGAAACTTCAATGGTGTAACCTATTGAGGCAGGCAGATTGCAGTGCTCAAGGTTTCTGGAAGATAAATGAAAGATAGGGGTTGAATGCAGAAAGATACTGTTACCAACTTTATATAACCCTGCCATTCCTCCTGGTTCACATCACAGTCAAAGGTCAAAGGTGAAAGATGCGCTGATAAGACCATGTGTATGACTGAGTTGACTGATATGTGTACAAAGCTGGCGTGGTACCTCATATATCCGCTTCATCAGCGGCTTGCCCTGCGGTGGCACTGGGTCAAACGGTGTTAGTCTGCGATATGGGCAGAGCAGTCCGGCTGTGAAATGTACACTTGGCCAACAGTGAAAATGCATTTGGACTTTCTATCCGGATTCGATCTTGCGGGGCGACCCCCAGTACTGCAAGAATTGAACATATCGTGGGCATACGGACAAGGAAAGAAAGACGGAAACCGTGGAGATTCCTGAGTACGCAGAGGTACAGACCAACTGGAACATATGACCGACATAGCAAAAGGAAAGAGAACCCCAATCCATCAAGCCATGTCTGAAAGGCATATTTCCAGCTGGAGGAACGAACTACTTGACTTTCCCCGGCTCAAGGTCCAGGAGTATTTCGAAGCCACTATATCACGCTCCTTCGGGTATTTGAGGAGGGGAAGAGGCACAAACGAGAGATGAGTGAGGTCTATTAATGCCTATATCAAGAGCATCAAGCCGATTTCGATGTACGGGAGAAAAGCATACAAATAGAATCGAGGTGGAGAACATTGGGGCTAGAACGAACTTTCTATCTCTCCCCCCCTCTCTTTACTTCTTTCGTCTGAAAGTGATATGAAACATGATGAAAACTATACCACAGGAACTTGAACCATGTCCTTCACGCTGACAAGGACCGGCTAAGCGGCCTCGTGAAAATTCCCAGACCCCGGAGCTGCGATATGGATAGATGAGTGTGGCTGCCGAAGGTCACATGGGCGTATCCGGACGCGCAATGCTGAGGTGTTCTGCAAATCCATACGTGGGCTTTCATGTTGTAGGCACCCGGGAATCAGAATACGTGATTTGATATGAGTGCCTAGGAGACCATGAGGGGCCCTTCATACTGTGATAGGCGAGGGGATTTGGATTTACGTCCATACTTACATATATCATGTGACTGACAATGTCTTCAGAAGGTGTGTGATACGTGTGATTTGATGCAAGTCCGAATCAAAGCATGAATTGGGCTTCCACCATCACTGACTTCCTACTCGGTACACCGAACCATCAACAACATGAAATAAATATCCGTCTCTCGATGATCTGTGTGATTTGACCTGATTCTCTGTATCTAAGCGCACTGGAGCCCTTTAAGACACGTTCAACGCGCTTCATTGGAACAGGTTGCGATGACACCAGCCAACTCTGGATTCGAACAAATTCTATACGCCACAGAAAAATATCAAATCAAAACCACTAGAACTTTCAGCGTATAGGAGGACAACTCCATAATCTCATCTTGTCACTCGTTGCTTTTGCCAGAGATTTCGTTCCCGGCCATTGTTGTTGTCGAGATTGGATGACCGTGTCATCGATTTGTGATGCTTGGGAGGACACCAACGACACCCAGCCCTTCGTCTTTCACCCTTCCATCCTGAAATTGTCTTCATCCTCCTCCTCCGTCCTCTCCCAGTAGAAAGTGATATTCCCGATCTCCTTGCCTATGCTCTCCAGCCACATACCCAAAGCCTCACAACCCTCCTCCTCGTTGACCTTGCTGCGCCCCAAGAACCTTGCCGCATCCTTACAGAACCTCTCCGTCCGGTCCTGCACCTCCGAGACCGCTGCTTCGATCCCCTTCAACGCGCGCGCCATCTCCGCCTTCCGGTTGCGCAGCTCCCGCAATAGCCGCACGCACTGGTCAAGATCGAGGATGCCATCCTCCCAGGAGGAGCAGAGGACGTCCCGCAACAGCTCGGTGGCATCCTCCACGCTCCACAGTTCACGGTAGAGCTTGAGCACCTCGGTCCAGATCTGTTTGCGGAAGAAGAGGTCCAGGTCGTCCGCGAAGAGGTTGGTGACGTGCTGCATCTGCCCCAGACATTCGGAGGGAGTCAGCTGCTCGGTTTGTGAGTCCATGTCTGCGAGGAACTCGAAGTACGCCACTAGGCTGCAGTCGATGCGTTGGAGGTACGTCAAAACTTCATTGACGGTGTGGTCGATGCTGTCGGTGGTGGAGGAGAGGGCCTCGACGCATTCTTCGTAGTCGGCGTACACCAGGCGCCGGTAGTGGGCTTCGGATTGTTCATCGGCGGAGGAGGCGGTTTTGAGGATCCGGAGCGCTCCCAGTTGGTGTTGCAGGGCTTCCATTTCGGCGCTGGTGGGGAAGGGAGCGGAGCGAGTGGTTGTGACTGTGTTGCCTGATAGGAAGGTGGTCATGGTGAGTTGTGGGTTGCCTGATGACATTTTGCTGACAATCGGGTATATTTCTGTGGGTTTGTTGATGGATGGATGGTTGTACGGCGGAGCAGCAGTATTGATGTTTTGTGATGTAAATCCTTCTGCTAAAGGTGTTTTTTTGTGTGATGGTGATGTTGTCTCTTGCAATGCTGGCAGCTGGAGAAGTCTTTGGAAGTGGGAACGGGAAACTGAAAGAGAAAACAAAAAATGACGTGGGCAGAAACATGGTCTTATATAGACAGCTTCACCTGCAGAAGTGTTCTACAGAAGCCAAATCTTCACGTTGTTACCTGTCATTGTACCTGAAAACGTGATGGTATGAATGCCGGCGCAAACCGCGAAGTGTTCAGCCCTCATTGGAAGGAGGCCGGATCTTGAAGGGAGTTGTGACAGCATGTGGCAAGGAATAGTATGAAGCAGCGGGCCATGTAGACCCACATTCACCCGGCTATACCTTGCACATCAGGAAGTGGAAAAGAAACTGTGACCCACGTTACCTTCGGGGCTGTGACTTGAGTGACAGATTAGGAAGGATTTTAATTTAGTCACTTGGTTGGGACAGTTTTGCACAGATTGGGACACTTGGAGCCGCGAACCAAGTCCTTAGAGGAGTTTCGTCTGAGACCCTCTTCAGTGCATGTTCCCACTTACGCCTGTATTGGAACGTAAGGTAAGGAGCAGAAGTCGATTGTTTTCTCTTCTGTGATTTGGGCTTCTTGATAGACTGGGATCATGGCTTGCAGCTTCCGTCGCAGGGCACATATGAAGATTCAGCCCCCAAATTATTGCGGTAAGGTCCTCATCGATAGGATGAAACTTCTGTTGCTGGTCTCCTGTGCAGCCATCCAATGTGTATTGTTGTGGTGATCTTGTGGTTGAGGTGTCTCGAGTAAAATGGTCAAGGTTATACGTAGATCCCATAACTTCGCGGAGAACGATTCGCCAGCCATCTTTATCCTCGACCACAGACAGCATGTTCTCGTTGGAACTGTCTTTGTTGAAACTCGCATATCATACAGCTTTGCTACAATAGATGCCCAGGTTCCCCCATCAGAGCAGGTTGGGTGGAGGAAATCTCAAGACACTCCGCAGTCTTGGCAGGGAAGTCAGCCCAAGCTGCCTTTTGATGCATTTCTCTGTTTTCACTGTGCCATTCAGACACATGACGCATTTGGCCTGCAAGCCTCACCGTCGCCTTTAATCTCTTCGATGCGAAGCCTGACGTACTGGTCATCTGGTAGATACTACGACTCATTGACAGCTCCTGGCCCAGCACCTTTCGAAATACTATCGAAACCTTCCCACCTTCAATTTCTAGACACACGATCTCGGTCACAATCTCACCATGATGGAGTCTTCACGGGGTCCGCCCCGAGTCAAGAACAAGGGAGCTGCTCCTACTCAAATCAGCGCCGAACAACTGCTGCGCGAAGCCGTTGACAGACAAGAACCTGGCTTACAAGCTCCAACGCAGCGGTTTGCAGACCTTGAAGAGCTTCATGAATTCCAGGGGCGGAAGCGCAAGGAGTTTGAGGACTATGTTCGCCGAAACAGAATCAACATGAACCACTGGATGCGGTATGCGCAATGGGAATTAGAGCAGAAAGAATTCCGGAGGGCAAGATCCGTGTTCGAAAGGGCACTGGACGTAGACAGCACAAGCGTAGTGTTATGGATTCGCTACATTGAGGCCGAGATGAAAACCAGGAACATCAACCATGCGCGGAACCTACTAGACCGAGCGGTGACTATTCTACCAAGAATAGACAAGCTGTGGTACAAGTATGTATATATGGAGGAGACCTTAGGGAACATCCCAGGAACCCGGCAGGTCTTCGAACGATGGATGAGTTGGGAACCTGACGAGGCCGCATGGACAGCATATATCAAACTTGAAAAGCGATATGGCGAGTATGATAGAGCAAGGGCAATCTTTGAACGGTTCACTGTCGTGCATCCTGAGCCACGAAATTGGATCAAATGGGCCAAATTCGAAGAAGAAAACGGAACGAGTCAGCTCGTCAGAGACGTCTATGGTGTCGCCATTGAGACGCTGGGGGATGACTTCATGGATGAAAAGTTGTTCATCGCATACGCTAGGTACGAAACGAAGCTGAAGGAGCTTGAGCGTGCCAGAGCAATCTACAAATATGCTCTAGACCGGCTTCCAAGATCCCGGTCCGCGGCATTACACAAGGCATACACTACATTTGAGAAGCAATTTGGCAACCGCGAGGGTGTTGAAGATGTGATCCTAGCCAAGCGAAGGGTACAGTACGAAGAGAAAATCAAGGAAAATCCCAAGCATTATGATATATGGTTCGATTTTGCACGACTGGAGGAGACTGGTGGTGATGTAGATCGAGTGCGAGATGTCTACGAGCGAGCCATTGCTCAGATTCCACCGTCTTTGGAGAAACGACACTGGCGCAGATATATCTACCTATGGATTTTCTACGCTTTGTGGGAAGAAATGGTCAATCGGGATGTGGACCGAGCTCGCCAGGTTTATCAAGAGTGTCTCAAGCTGATACCTCATAAGAAATGGACTTTTGCCAAGATCTGGATAATGAAGGCACAGTTCGAGATACGACAATTGGAGCTTCAAGCTGCACGGAAGACCATGGGACAGGCCATTGGCATGTGCCCCAAAGACAAATTGTTTCGAGGGTATATTGAGCTAGAGAGACAGCTTTTTGAGTTTGTGCGATGCCGGACGTTATTTGAAAAGCAACTCGAATGGAACCCTTCCAACAGCCAAGCATGGATCTCATTTGCTGATCTGGAGCGTGGTCTAGACGATTTAGACAGAGCAAGAGGCATCTACGAATTGGCAATAGATCAACCGACGCTCGATATGCCAGAGTTGGTCTGGAAAGCTTACATTGACTTTGAAGAATACGAGGAAGAGTACGGACGAGCCAGAGCATTGTATGAGCGACTACTCCAGAAGACGGACCACGTGAAGGTATGGATCAATTATGCGAGGTTTGAGATCAACATCCCAGAAGCGGACGAAGGAAATGGAGACGAGCAGCAGCCGGTTAGTGAAGAAGCTAAGGAGCGGGCAAGAAAGGTCTTTCAACGCGCCCACGATGTCTTCAAGGAAAAGGATCTCAGAGAGGATAGAGCCGACCTGCTGAGCGCATGGAGATCATTCGAGCGCACCCACGGAAGTCCTGAGGACATTTCCAAGATTGAGAAACAAATGCCGAGAAAGGCAAAGAAGCGGAGAAAGGTGGAGGAAGACCGATATGAGGAGTATCTGGATTATATTTTTCCAGCTGACGACGAATCAGCAGCCAAGCTTTCCAGCATTCTGCAGCGTGCACATGCGTGGAAGCAGTCACAAGGCAGCAATAATGACACCAATAATGGCACTAATGGCAACGTTTCATGAAACACCAGGATGTGCAACGCATGAGCTGTCTGAGATCACTATTGATTTGGGAGCAGTGCCTGGACGATTAAGGTTCGTTGGCGCTTGGATGGACGGAAAATCATTGTTGACTCGTGGAAACTTATTGACCATGTATCATGTATGCAGTGTGACTGTGACGGAGGAGGAGCAGGAATGCAAATTGAAGAACAGTTGGCGCGTTGAAGCAGTGGTGTCACTTACGTACTATGCTCGCAGGATCAGTGGTTGGGCTATCCCGATACGTTTGTCCACGACCAAGTTCCGGAAACCGGGAGCATACGCAGAAACTATGCCAGTTGCGCCATTAATCAATTGACCTCATGCTCCCTCCACATCCTCCTCGGATCAGCACTCGACGAACATTCCAGAGGGTGGGAGACTCGGGAGTCTTAACCATTCCAGTACAAGTGAATTAGGAGCTTGGCACTTTAGCTGTGCGGAGACTGGTGTGACAGAGCGAAACTCGCGACCCCGGCAGTGGCGGAGACCCGGAAGGACCCCTTTTAAGTATTTTGTGCTTCTGATTGGCTGGTTCCTGCATCTGTGCCTGCGTCCGTGCCTGATGGCCAACGTAGTAGTACACAGGTTTCGTCTCCGATAACTGACTCGCTCGCTAAGTAAGTTAGTCAACATCCATCCGCAGGATCGACGCAGCCATCATCATCATCACCATCACAGCGGCACCTTCAACAGCGGCAGTCTCTGCCTGCCATCCTCCTTGTCACACATACAATTCTTGGTGCTATCACTCTATGGATATGCAAACATGTTTGGCATTCGGCTCTCGATCTTGTCCCCCGCTTAAGAAGCAGCGGTTCTTTTTTCCACAGACAAATGGTTCGTTCTACAATTCGAATCAGAGGCTAAGCTAGTAACACTTCTTCCGAGGAAGGATACCGGTGGCCTGAGGATCAGCCTGTGCACGCCCAGTTTTCAATCTGCGACGACGTTATCGCGACCGCCTTACAGAGTAGACCAGGCTTCAATTGTCAGTTCAAAATGCTGTTCCTCTTTGTGCTTAATATTGTTGCTTCAGATGCGAGCTTAAGCTATGATATCTGCGTACAGATTAACCAACAGTCTATAGTCCGTAATCTCTAATCTCTAATCCCTATCCGTAATCCGTAATCCGTAATCCGTAAGATATGGGCTCTGGGTGTTGAGTCTTGTGCAATTTCCCCTACGTGGTTGTGACACCGCGGGCTGCTTTTTCAAGCCACGCCCGTTTGGGGAAAGGACACCTCCCTCCACCAAATCTCAGGCCTTCCGAATTTGCCTGCGCAGTTCATTGTGTCGCTCTATCAATTACAGCACGCAGAGTATGCTGTCGACTGCCTGCAACACAGCTGAACAAGAGTGGTGAGTCAAACAAGAGCAATCGTCATCTACATACCAACAACGGCCCAGGGTCCTCCCGTCCACAATCTTCACACAGCCACCCAGTCACTCAATCGCCCATTCACCCAATCACCCAGTCTTCGGCCCCAAGTCATCCAACCTGAGTTGACGATCACCTCCAACGTCCATATCCTCAGATCCGATCCCCCGGCTCCTTTTACCCCTTTCAACTGGAATAAATGTCGTGATAAACGCCAACTCCAAGTCAATGCGCTAGTCGTCGCGTCAAGCAGGGCACTAAAGCTCGTATTGATATCAAGACAGAGGTCCGTTTCAAGTCTGTTCCGGGGACCTGGCAGTCATCCATATCCATCACAATATCGCATGCAATCCGAAACGCGCAAAGGACCAGAACGCTACGTGTAGTGCTGGAAGCGTGGCAGTGGCTCTAAGGTTTCTGGGAGAATCACTACACACAGTGAATGAATGTTATGAAATTATGTGCTTTTGAGAAGGGAATCATGCGCTGCGGTCACGACAAAAGCTTCTGTTCCGAAGGAAAGCTTATCGCAAATATTTCGCAACACCGTCTGCTATCGCTATGCATTGAAGTGGAGGAAGATACACCCCACTGAGCTCCCACTTCTTTGCCGTTTTCCAGTCCATATTTACCACGAGGATGCCTCCTCCGACACCTCCTACAAAATTGAAGGACCATTGCTCGATCATACACAACAACGTGCTTTACGTCTATTCCCCTGACGCGCTGCAATCGCTTGCTTTGCAAAAGAATGCGACATGGAGCGAAGAACCAATGGGGATATCTGTGACAGGAGCAACATGTGTCCTAGGAGGTATTGATGGAGATCACACCAAGGCTGCGCTATATGTGGTTGGTGGCTCCGCCAATTCTTCTTCTACACAGTACCCGGGGCTGCAACGATATTCAATACAAGAAAAGAGATGGGACAACATCAGTCCTGTCACTCGCGTCACCCAAAATCGTAAACATCATGGTTCCGCCTTTCTGAATGCTTCTTCTTCCATCCTTGTTTATGGTGGCTCCCAGGATGGGGACAACAACCCTTCGACTCAAACATTTTTGATCGAAACATGGCCTCCGTACAATGTGCGATCATTCAACTCACTTGCACCACCCGTGGTAGAACCGATCATGTTGGCCTGGGCGGATAATCGTGCTGCCATGGTCGGAGGCAGCCCGACCAACAACCAGGTTTTTACATTTGGACCTGACGATGGTTGGGCAGATGCGGGAGTTGCTTTAACGCAGCCACTACCGAGTGGCTCTATATCACAGAGTGCGTTGCTGAGTTTGGCTGATGAGAGCAAAATTCTAGTCACGTTCGACATGGGTCAATCACCCAACAGGGTCTCAGAGACTGTGCTTCTAAACCCAGGAGGACAACCAGCGCAATCTGGCCAGGCAGTGGGAAACATCGACAAGCCGTTGAGATCACGAAAAAGAGAGGTCACACTCGGTACATTCCCCCAGTATAATGATAGCCTGGCTCCGAGAACGATCAGAAGCGATGTTTCGTTGGCACAGGATTCCGATGGGCTTGTTGTCATCAGTGGTGGCAATGATCAGGATCCTCTATCAATATTCAACGCCGCCGAGAACCAATGGGTAGATGCAACGGAGTTGCTCGGTGAGCAACCACAGATTCCGTTGACTGGATCACCTACACCGTCTATTTCGATACCCACAGCATCTGCGTCGTCCACATCAGCGCCCACTGGTGGGACATCGAGGTCTCGTCCACTGACTATACTCGGCGCTGTCCTAGGGTCCACGTGTGGTATTGCAGCAATATTGATCATTGCCCTTCTACTCCTCAGGTGGAAGAAACACAAGAGCAAGAAGAACCCGAAGCGTCGAGATTCTAGGTTTCTGAACAACAAACAGCGCAAAGATAGTCGTCTGAGCTTCGAAGATCAAGGGCTCAGACCTATACGACCAGCCGCCGAGCCTATGGGTCACAGCGTAGCACCCTCGACCGATGATCTGACTTTGGTGGGAGGAAAAGGGTCACATTCTCGAAAATCAAGCTCAATGAGCAACCGACTCAAGCTTGATCCACAGCGAGCAAGCAATCTGAGCTTCGGACAGGGCATGTTCTCGCGAAACAAGAGTCCACTAGCTATCTCCCGCCCCATCCCCCATGAACAAAGCGCAGTGTTTCAAGAACGGCTAAGTACAGGTGGAGTTCGACCGCCTCCGAACCCTACTACACTGGATCCGATAGGCTCACATCGCAAAAATGACTCGGGATGGTCCACATATTTCTCTGGAAATACTGCTATGGATGTTGGACAGAACCGACATACCATAGAATCTCGAACTTCTCAAGGATCAGCCGGTCAACGAGGCAGCTACTGGCCTGACCCTGCCGCTCCCGTTGCGAAGCTGAGGACGGCTAATCCGGGCTTGACGGACAGCAACGGCAATCAGTTGGAAAGGTTGACCGTGCCAAAGGGCAGTCCGTCTATAGGTTACAGCGGTTTCGATGGAGACGGACACCGTGTAGCTGTGGCAGAAGGAATTCCTGCTAAGATCTCCAACACAGACTCTATGGGCACTGCCATCACCGAGGATTATGACCTTGGCCACCCTGTCAACCACGAAAAGAATGTTGGAAGCGGCTATCCAAGCAGCCAACCTCCAGGCAATTACGAGTGGGCTTTTCAAGATAGCTCATGGTCCAGCCCTCCCCAACGACTTGTGCGATCTCCTAGCAGCATCTACACAAATAGCATACATCCACCCAACGTTACATCACCTCCAAGCCAGGATTGGTCAAAATCTTCGATCAGGCCAGTCACGCAATGGCCTAACGACGTTACAGCCTTCCCCACCGTGCCTATCTTTACACCTGGAACCTCTAAAGGGCCAACCATTCCTGCTCGTGCTGGTCATCCAGCTAAAGAAATTCGTGACTACTTTGGCTCCAGCAAACGTCGAGAGCCCTCGCAGAACGACATGTCCTGGCTCAATCTGAACGGCAATGGAAATGGAAATAGAAACGGCAATGGCAGCGGCAATGGTTGACTGAGAATTTGGTCCTCTTAGATGCTATTCAAATTTCTCGTGGATGACGTGGCCAGTAAGTCGCCACGACCATGCCTAAATGACGCTGTTGTAGAGCTCGCCGATACTAATCCCACCGGATTGATGAGAGGACTAAATAGATGTCAACAGAACATCGCGTCTGCGCTTTCAAGGACCAAGTCGGCGCCGAGGCCGAACCAGGCAGTTCGATATCCGTTCTCACCACCAAGGGATAATCAAATGGGGTCTAGCATGGATGTGTACCCTGCTATTCATGATCCACCGCTGCCGGGGGGGAGTTTGCAACCAAGCAGACTCAGCCTGTAGCGTGTGAAGTTGGAATAGGAAAGATCGCACACTCGGGTTGCACCTCATTTTCCTGCATATTACTGTTCTTCTATGTCTCTACTTTGGCCTTCACTTATTCTCCCCGGGCTTTCTTTCTCTATTACAAGGGGATATCTATGGATTTATTCATTTCCTTCGCGTTATAAAGCGACCATGTATCGCATCTTCTGCTTGAACAGGCATGATGCACATTTCTGCTGTAATGTGGGCAGATTTACTGCTGAAACGGGATATCGAAGATATCTAGTACGACTAAAGATATATTTGCGATATTATATTGATCTTAAATAGTACTTATCCAGAGTACTATATTTTGGATCTATGAATCAATTTATTTGCCATTACTTGGTTTTCTAATACAAGGTGTTATCTCTAGTGTTCTGGTAACTCCATCCTTTTGATAGTCCCCTAAAGATGAACCTGCGACCATCGGAGGGTTTTGCTTGATGCACAGTAACTAGTAGTGCGGGCGGAGCGACCACCATGCGGGCGTGCCTCTTGATTGGATAGCGAACCGCCCCGCCGCCCAACTCAGCCTTAAGCTGAAGACTTTGCATGGACGTTTCTAATCAGCATGCCAAAGATCATCTCGCACCATGGAAGGTGTTGCTGCATTCGCGCTGGCCTGTAATGTTGTACAAGTAGTTGAGCTTTCGATCGAAGTCGCCGGTATTATTCAGCAAACGTACTCCCGAGGCAGATCGGACGACAATGCTACCACGCAAGATATATCAGAAAGGCTCAATACCCTATCTCAGACCTTGAATCAGTCCCTCACAGCTGATGCTCGTCACGGCTCGCCGACAATCGCTGAGTTGCAGCTACAACAGATAGCTCCGGAATGTTCAAAGATAGCTTTGGAGCTTGGCCGGGAGCTTGACCTTTTCAAAACTAGGAGCGGGAAACGTAATGCTCTGCGGAAGGGTATACGTGCTATGATGAAGAAGGGTCACATAGAAAAGCAGAAGGCAAAACTCCAGGATTACGAAAGAATATTGAATACCGGACTCTTAGTAAATCTCAGGTGAGTCACTCTCTTGCATCTAGCATCATCCTATAAGCTTGACGGGATGAATATCTCCTGTTCAGATCGTGATACTCACCAGACATCTTGCAGAGAGCAAAATAATGCAGCTTTGGTGTTACAGCAAGATGGGTTCAAAAACCTCGGGCAGACGATGCAAACTTTTATCAAGAATGTGGCCGCTGGCCACTCCCGAACTGAAGACATTCTACGATCTGAACATGCCCTGACAAGGCAACTTCTTGATGAGGAAGGACGTAAGATCGAAAGGAACCTGGGTGCCCAAATTAACAATCTGAGCAAGGTCCATCTCGATGGAGATAGATATGATAACCTTCTGAAAAGCCTGGAATACCCTGAAATGAACTGGAGACCTAGTCAAATCGGGGATGCCGGATCCAAAACCT
Source organism: Endocarpon pusillum Z07020 (assembly GCF_000464535.1). Taxonomy (NCBI): domain Eukaryota; kingdom Fungi; phylum Ascomycota; class Eurotiomycetes; order Verrucariales; family Verrucariaceae; genus Endocarpon; species Endocarpon pusillum. The sequence continues at coordinate 182,677 of NW_006913659.1, forward strand.
TTGAATGGGTTTTTGATGACATTCTTCCCAATACATATTACGGAAAGGAACGACCTTGGGACAGCTTTTCGAATTGGCTCACTTCAGGTACAGGCATCTACTGGATCCAGGGTAAGGCGGGCTCGGGCAAAAGTACTCTGATGAAACATCTCTGGCAACATGATACAACTCGAGAAATACTTAAGAACTGGTGTTCTACCAAGAAGCTTGTAATTGTGTCTTTTGGATTCTGGTTGTCTGGGAGCCCCATGCAAAGGAGTCTAAGGGGAATCTTGTGTTCCCTCCTGTATCAGGTTCTGAATGAACATCAGGAGTCACTGCCAGGCTTTGTTGAGCCTACCTCTAAGCTATTTATGGGAAAGAAAAGCCCGCAAGACTGGTCTCTGAGAGAACTATCCACTTTTCTACAGAAAACAGTTCATCGTCTGGCAGAGACTTCAGCTTTCTGCTTCTTTCTGGATGGTCTAGACGAACTCGACAAGAGTGAAGATCCACGTGAGCTCTCAAGCTTGATCAGCACTCTAATTTCGGAAGTTAATGTGAAAGCCTGCGTTTCTAGCCGGCCTGAGCAGTTCTACTGCGATGAGTTTAGAGGGGCTCCATTATTGGAGTTACAAGATTTGACAAAAAAAGATATCATGACGTTCACAACGGAGCAGTTGTCAGATGTACAGACATCAGGACGGCTTGGTGACCTGGAGTCAGATATCCGAGATTTGGTAATCCATGAGATCGTGACAAAGGCAGCTGGGGTGTTCCTCTGGGTCCGCTTGGCTCTGCGTGATGTTCTTCGAGGTCTTACAATCCGGGCAAGTTGGAAGGAATTGCTAGCACGAATCTCGAGGCTGCCTGCAGACGTTGAACGTCTCTATGAAGATATTCTCGAAAGGTATGCTGAAGATTGGCACTTAGTGAAGGAAGAGGCTGCCCTTTATTTCGCGACTCTCCTTCTGGCTGAGGAGTACTCTATTTCAGGACCCTATCTCGATATTTTTGCAATCATTGCAAGCAAATGGCGACAGGGATGGTCAGACTGGAGACCAAATTTCTTAGTTGAGGAACTCCGTAAAGTTTGTTACCACACCATGCTCCGAATTCAGATCGTGTGTGGTGGAATGCTGGAAGTCACAGAGCACGACGAAGTTGTAGAACCAGAGACAGACCCTGATAACCCAGTGGAATTCTCCTTTCGAGGTCGAAGAGTACTTCTCTTTCACCGCACGGTTCGTGACTTTCTCATGGATAATCCAGCAGGACACGCAATATTAGGATGCTCCACCATATCAAAAAAAGATCTGTTCCATGCCATGACGGAAGCCCATCTGTTTTTCCGAACAATGCGTCTTTATCACTCTAGTTGGGACGACATCGCTAAATTAATCAGAAGTATTAATAGGTATCATCGCCTAAATGGCTATGTCTCCGATGACGAGATTGTCGCAAATCTCAACCAGGTACAACAATATCTTCCGCAGATTGCCCACGCCGCGCTCGCAGAACAATTCGACCTCCCCCATGAGATCGACCACTCCATTGTTCAGAGCAATCGATCATGCGAGTATCAACTTGCAACGTATTCTTTTGGGGTGGCGTCTCCTTTTTTTTGTGCCGAAGATCTTGTGGGCCTTACCCTTCAGATGGGAATCTCAGCTTACCTTGAGAACTTCCTGCGCGCCTATTCAGATACTCAACTCCAAATGCCAAAATTACACAAGCAATACAAGGACTATCTGCTTCTATGCGCCTGTTATGGCTATGCCATGGGGAATTTATACAGTACAGGTATTAGACCAATGGAACAAGTAATGGTGCAGTTATTGAACATTGGAGCAGACCCCAACGCCAAACTCTTTCTTCAGCCTTCGCTGCCATATATGACTACTCCGGGTAGCACATTGCTTCTTACGAAGAAGCAAAGAATGATGACGACCAACTTCTGTGAACTATTTTGGCATTTCTTGGAGAAAGGATTCCGTTTGGAAGACTCTGAGTTTTTTTATTACACAGTCGGATATGAATGCGTCCCGATGGCAGGCTACCGAGGACTTTTTCAAATGGGATCACTTGTCCTCCTTTTTCAAGCAACAAGACGCCAAGGCCTTGTAAGCAGTTGGGATGCCATGGTGCAAATATGTCCAAACCTGACCTTATTTGACCGCTGCGAAGCAGAGCCTGATAATTCTGATAGGGACGTCGTTTTGGTGCGGTCCATGTACATTAAGGATCACGACATTGGGGAGAGAGCTGTCGTACCGACGTCTGACCAGTCGGAACAGCTTCTGTTAGTTGTTGACATGCTGGAACGGCTGAATGCCGACCAGGCAATTGGCGACGACGCTCGTTATGAGAAAAGAAAAAACCTTCGTTCACAGTTCGACCAAAAGTTGCAAGAAGTAGTTGAATCGAACAAAGAAGAGGTCAACTATGAGAATTTCCTTGCTGAAAAGGGGCTTTCAACGGCTTGTTCCGACCCCGTAACATTGCCCGGGCCTATTCCCATGTATGAAAATGATTCTGATGATGCAATGACATCTGATGGCATCGCAAAGTATTGTGAAGTCTGCAAGCAACAGCGCAAGGAGCTGCTAAAGTATCGATGGGTCGCATACCGTGAAATGAAAAAGAAACCTCTGAAATTGTTAATCTCACAAGGGTTGGATGTGCGCGAGAACTACATGGTTTCTTCATGAGATGAGTCTCCATCAGATGAAATATGATCATCCTCCGCTGCCAGCCTGATCACACCTTACTCTATGTACAACTGTGCTACATGGTTGGAACGGCCGTGGGTGGTACCGCGATAGTTAAGGCAGTGGGCATTTGGTATTGTAGAGAGGATCATCGCACATCAGTTGGATTTGGGGGTCTCTAATGTGGGTATCTGAGATCTGAAGCAGCGAATCATATCCTCGTATTCTATCAATGCATCTCTGTTATCTGCTAAAGAGAATGTCGCATTAGCTTGCATGAATACTTCAAAACTCCATACTTGTGACAGTTTTTTCTGAAAATTAAGATTACCAGCAGGATTGACCTCTAGGCCTCGGGCGCAAGATGTCCGGCTGGGAGATGGAGACGGAGAAGTATCCCTAAATTCCAAATCTTTCCAATCGGTTCCCAGGTAAGCTCGAGGACGAGGGTCATGTGCGCGGCATGTAAAGATCGTTCATGGAGGGCCCCGAGCTCTCCTCGAGAGAAAGGGGGGAACACAAAACTACGGAGGTAGAAGACGGACGCTGATAGCGTACGCCACTGAAACCACTAGTAATATCAGTACAATAAGTCTTCCTACGTGTTCATGATTAATCATAAACAATTTGTCTGTATTTGCATACAAATTGTTAAGAAGAAAACCAATGCACACTAATGAGGGTTCGGCCGCGAGTAAAGTACGCCTCTGTACGGAGTATGTTACCTCGATCCACAGGCGTACCCAGGAGGTTGTAGTGTGCAGAAGATAAGCTAGAAAGTAATCTCTGAGCTGGGTTTTATACTAGTAACAGAAATGCCAACTCGCCAAGTTGATTAGCTGACTCCGGGAGGGGAAGGCTGAGTGGAATAGGACGTGTCCACATATGGACTCAATTGAGAGGAATAGACAAATGGAAATAACTGTGACGGTTGTGATATGAGATCTGGATAGCTTTTACTACTAGTATAGGGTTACCCAGCCAGTCCTTAAGAGTCTTGGTCTTCAAGAAATTAGAAGTTGCCAGGACTGGCGCTGTATCTGAACTGGTAAAATACATCTGGCCCGAGCTCGGGTTCCATCAGAGTAAAAGTGGCCAAAAGTTGCCGAGATCAATTTCGGCCCTAAAGTTAGATCGAGGGTGCGGAGGATTTCTAAGGCGCAGGTTGTGACAACTGTACAACAGCAGCAACTGATCTTCCAGCCTCAGGGTGTTATTCCAAACTTTTCCTCCCCGAGCCGTATAGTCTTCCTCTTCAGTAGCGTCAGCCAGAGATCCTCCATCGAGTACAGAGCTTTCGCTTGTCCCTCAACATCACTTTATTCTCCACCGCCAACATGAACGGCGCTCCAGCTCAAAAGTTTAAGGTCGCGGACATCTCGCTCGCTGCCTTTGGGCGTCGTGAGATCGAGCTCGCGGAAATTGAGATGCCGGGTCTTATGGCTATCAGACAGAAGTACGCTGAAGATCAGCCGCTCAAAGGTGCCAGAATTGCAGGGTGTCTACACATGACCATCCAAACCGCTGTCCTAATCGAAACACTTACTTCCCTTGGTGCCGAGGTTACTTGGTCAAGCTGCAACATCTTCTCAACTCAAGATCACGCCGCTGCCGCAATTGCAGCTGGCGGTACACCAGTCTTTGCATGGAAGGGCGAGACAGAAGAGGAATACCAATGGTGCTTGGAGCAGCAGCTCACTTCCTTCCCTTCGAAGGAGTCACTCAACCTCATTCTGGATGATGGTGGTGATCTGACTGCCCTTGTGCACAACAAGTACCCTGAGATGTTGAAAGACTGCTACGGTGTCTCTGAGGAGACCACGACTGGCGTTCATCACCTTTACAGAATGCTGAAAGGCAAGGGTCTTTTGATCCCGGCTGTCAACGTCAATGACTCCGTCACCAAGTCCAAGTTCGACAATCTTTACGGCTGTCGTGAATCTCTTATCGATGGCATCAAGCGAGCCACTGATGTGATGATTGCCGGAAAAGTCGCGGTTGTGGCTGGTTATGGTGATGTTGGGAAAGGATGTGCACAAGCCCTCCACTCCATGGGGGCACGAGTCATCGTCACTGAAATTGACCCAATCAATGCTCTTCAAGCAGCAGTTTCAGGATACCAAGTGACCACGATGGAAGAAGCAGCACCACAGGGTCAGATCTTTGTGACCACCACGGGCTGCCGAGACATCATCACTGGTGACCACTTCTCTGTCATGAGAAATGATGCTATCGTATGCAATATCGGTCATTTCGACATCGAGATCGACGTTGCCTGGCTGAAGAAGAACGCCAAATCAGTTCAGAACATCAAGCCTCAGGTTGACCGTTACACTATGCCTTCGGGTCGCAATATCATTCTCCTAGCAGATGGTCGTCTAGTCAATCTTGGATGTGCGACTGGCCACTCGAGCTTCGTCATGTCTTGCTCCTTCTCAAACCAGGTCCTTGCACAGATCATGCTCTTCAAGGCTGAGGACGAGGCATTCGGCAAGAGGTATATCGAGTTTGGAAAAACTGGCAAGAAAGAAATTGGCGTCTATGTGCTACCCAAGATCTTGGATGAGCAGGTCGCTCTTCTTCACCTGGATCACGTCAATGCTAAGCTGAGCAAACTCACCAAAGCCCAGTCGGATTACATGGAATTGCCTATCGAGGGTCCCTTCAAGTCTGATATGTCAGTATTTTCCAGCCCTAACCTTGGTCCATGTGATGGCTTACTGACCGTGTTCACAGCTACCGTTATTAGTCTACATAAGCTTTTGCTCGCTTTTCCGGACATTCATCATGTCGCTGCATTGGGCGGAGCAACCGGAGAATTGGGAAAGCGAAAATCATGCTCAACGCATACTAGACTCGGGCTTCTTTTTGAAGCGACCAAACGATTAGACGTGTTTACGAAAATCATACCCGGGTTCTCTCAACCAGAACCCACACATTCGGGTAGACTTGGCCTTCAACGGACTGATGTCTAGCCCATGCTTTTAGATGCCTCTTTGTTAGGGCAGATAGAAAGCCTTGCAAACTCTGCAAGATGTTATCTGAATCGCCAATATAAGTCTTTCTTCCCACAATCGTACATTAGATGGTTCAGTCCCTCTTGAAATGGATTCTCACGGGGCTGTCTCTCAGTCTTAAGGGATGCTGTGGTATGATAAGGACTTTGGGATTCTCGTGCAACCGGTTGTGACTTCTTTATACCAGTCTCCTATCTCTTCAACAATGCATCCACACAGCTAATTTAATCTTGTAGTGGCATGCTGGGGGAGTAGTGGATTTGTCTGCCAACCCAGAAATGCCACATGAGTGGCTCAGACCCTGCATTTCGGCTGTCCACATACGTAGTATTTTCACTCTATCTTATTGCACCGCCACGAGCTTTGTTATTAGCGTATTGGTCATAATCACAAGGTGGAGAGAGTGCTCTTCTGGAACCTCCCAATATTGAACAGCATATAGCGGGGCATGATTCCGTGGTACTCCCGCCTCAAATCAGGCGAGAATGAGTGCGGACAATCCGCGGGTTGCCTTCTTTTAAGAACGACCTTACTAACCGATCTACCTGTTACACAATAATGACTCTGGTTTCATCACAAAGCAAAACCGTTGCCTGGAAGTATGCTATTGACAGGCATCTTAGTCGCCTTTCCGACACGCAAAGGAAAACATTCTCTACAACGGCAACTCCTGAGGAATGCCTGGATCTCATTCGACAAGCTCAAGGACGAAAGAAATATGATCGCTTTATAGTGGCGCTGCGGCCATTGATCGAACCTTTGAAGAGGTTCGAGGGAAGTATTGATGTCCTTGTTCAGGCACAGTCGGGCATCGCTTCACCAATTTGGGGGCCCCTACGGATGGTGATCACAGTGGGTATTTCAGCAAAACAGCTACCATATCCCGTTGGCTCTTTTCTAACTGGTAGTAGCTCATCAGTGATCGCCTAAAGACGCTGCAGAATCTTGTCGTTCTACTTGATAGGATTGTTGATCCACTGAAGCGCTTTGCCAATTACGAGTCTCTCTTCAGTGAGAACGAGCTTCTACAAAATGCTATTGCTGCTCTGTATTGCGACCTCCTCGAATTCTCTTCTCGCATCATTCGGTACTATTCAAGGTCATCGTTTTGTTCGTCCGACTCCTGAGCTCTTCTTGCTGTGTGATTCTGACGCTTGTCGCAGTAAATGTCTTCAGCTCTTTCGACAAAGATCTACTTGAGGTTTCTGATAGCGTAAGACATCACTGGACCGAGATTGACATTGTCGCCAATGCGGCAAATATAGAAGAGGCAAAGAATGCCCGAGAAGCCGAGAAAGTCCAGCGACAGTGTGAGTAAACCAACTTTAGTGGCCTCGAGCAGCTGTTAAGTCTATCAGTGGACATACGGAAAGACATCAATCGCTGGCTCTCGCCCTCAAATGTTTCTGATGATCTTGCAAAGCATCTTTCAGAGTACGTGGAGGGTTCTTGCAAATGGCTCTTAGCAGAAGCAGCCTTGAAGGATGTCCTCAGTACTACCGATTCTTCAATGCTGCGCATCCTCGCAAGACCTGGCGGAGGGAAGACCACTGCGGCAGCTTTCCTGATCAGGCAGCTAGCAGGATCTACTTCCGGAGCGACTTTGTACTTTTTCTGCAAAGCTTCTGATGCAGAAAAGCGGACAAGTCTGCACGTTCTTCGATCACTCCTTTGGCAATGTTTGCAGTACGACAACAACCTATATGCGGCAATGGTGCAGTGGTACTACCAAAGTGGTCGTTCCATTGCTGACTCGCAAACCGATGTCATTGGAATGTTTACGACCTGCATGCAGGGCACCGCTCTGCCTGCAATCCACATCGTCATCGATGCCCTTGATGAATGTCTAGACAGTATGGATCTCCTGCCAGCACTCTCCAACGCAATGGCCGCTTCTCGCAGGCCACTCAAGCTGATTCTCTTCTCCAGAGACGGCATGAGTCTGCCAGATGTGCCAATTTTGCAATTACCAACCATTCATTTGACGAAGGATAAATGCCGAAGCTCAATAGATTCTTATGTGAAAAAGCGGCTCGCCGAGGTTGATTCCCTTGAAGGGCATCGGCATGACGATCAACTGGCCCAATCAATCTCGCATGCCGCAGATGGTCTCTGGCTCTTTGCACGACTTCTCATAGATGAGCTTCACTATGCACCAAGCTGGGGTGAAGTGCAGCGGCAAATTTCGGGCCTGCCGCACGGATTGAGGAATCTCTATACATCTATTCTCACCACAAAGGAAAAGACGTTCTCGGGGATGCAGCTAAAAATGATCCAAGAATTATTCCTTTGGATTGATACCACGGAGTACCTGCCAGAATGGTTTCGTTGGAACAAGAACAGTGATGTTATTGAAGATCAAACGATTTGTGCGATTTTGGATGTTGCTACGACCAGCAGAGAGCTCTTCGATCCACCAAACCTTATTAAACGGCTGGCATCGCCCCTGCTGGAAGTGCGCATCATCTCTCCCATGGTCGCAGTTGATCAGCATGGGACTCCATATCATTGCACTGCGTTCTCTGTCGAATATGTCCACCAGACTGTCATTCAGTATCTTCGATGGACTGTAGATGCGCTCTCAGCAGACCTGCCGCACTCGCTAAGACCAAGGCGACTGGCTGCTCTGTACCGAGGCGTGACCGCGACACATTATCTGAGCCAAAGTGATGACTTCAAAGATAATTTGCAACAGCTGCGTGAGCGTCCAAGACATGGCATCTTTGACAATTACCTTGAAATCGTCTATGGGCTGTGGGGAGCGCTGAACTTACCACATCTGAGGTGGGATTTGGATGCGGAGGAGAATGCCAAAGCAGCAACTCTCTGTGACCAACTCACCCATTTTCTTACAACAGAAAAATGTCTGGGATGGATAGAAGCTGCTATTATCATCAACTATGCTGGGCAATGGGTTAATTTGATCGAGAACGTCGAAAACGTCCTAGAGGTCGCTTCCGATCCATTGAGTTCGGCTCCAGCTTTTCACCGCTTCCATTGTGCACGGCAGACCCTCATGACTGACTTTATATACGTTCTGGCACAGACCTGGCCACAGGACGACCTTCCGACACAAACGCTCACCAGGATCGCTCAAATACCAAGGGGGTTCTATCAAAGACCATTGGCCAGGAAGGTCATGGCCCTGGCTCGGCAGTATCAATGGCTTCTTTCGCCAGCACAAGCGAGGTCGAGTAATTGCTTCTCGTTTAATGGCCGTGGGTAAGAATGAACAACCACGAGATGTACATCCGGGAAAAGTCACCCACCAGCTCTTCGCGACTTAAATCCCTAAATTAAGGAAACCTTCAACGGACAAGACTTCATCGACTTTGATCACTCGACTGGAAGAAAATGTGAAACCACCGGGGCATATGAGCGTCGGAGCTGAGGACTCAATCTGGACCGAGATCATCAGTCCCCAGACAAACTGCTCCGTATTCAGCAAATGCTTAGCATGGCCAATTCTTCTATCAATTCTGTGGAGAAGTGGATATAAGCCTCTCTAGATCTACGACTGTACACAAGCTGCACAGAGACTCGGTGACAGGCAATACAAATTGGATGCACATAGGGACTGGGAAGATATTTGTATAGAATTATTCCCTTTTCGTGATACCGTTGATACCGTCTATGGTGACCCGGGCGCTTCCCGTACAACGAGGGAGATCGGCAGCACCCCTGGGGTCAGACTACTACATAGTAGTACGGAATGGTGCATATTGAAGATCCCCGGGATTTAAGGATCAGTAGTTAGTACTACGTACTACGTAAGGCAGGAGAGAAAGGAGACCACAGTCAGCAAGGGGAGCGCCCAATTATGCTGATTGTTCCCTAGGCAGATCGGGCGCCAAAAGGACCTGACCTAGCCGCAATGGGATAAGAATGCTTCCCTCGCGCCTTTCTCTCCTGGCTAACAGAGCCGGGCGCAAAGCTAAAACGCTTTCGCAACTATCCAACCGCCCTCATACAGAGACCTTTGGTCCCCATTTCTCCTGCCAGAGATCAAACTTCAGCTCCTAGTCGTGCGTCCACACAGCACAGATGGGCACCTGACCTCCGCAAGGCACCCTTGATCCTCCCTAGATTCGCTGTCTTTCTGTCCACGATCTTTATTGTCTCCCCTTGGCATCGCCTAGAGGGCTACTAGTACTACTAACTTATGTAGGCTGTTGAGAATCTCGTGCCACAAACACTTCTCAATCTCCTGTTGTACCGTACCGAGTATCCATTCGAACCTGTGGCTGGTCCATGCTTTCATACCAGCGACCAAAGATATGCCTATTCTCGAGTAATCATACGCGCTTCCCCAATGGTCAAGGAGGATGGACTCTTCACGCTTTCCTCCCGGGGAATCCTTCCTCTCTTCCCCTCCTAAGCCAGCAGCGACAACCCGACCCATCATACCCGCCAATCTCAACATCTCATCCTTCTTATCCTTTGGCAAGCAACCGGCCAAGACGTGCTCTCCGGTAAAACGCAAACCTTTACCACCAAGTTCTCCTGCTCTGGCGCCAAAGAGAAACGGCGCAGCTGCCAACAACCAGAAATTGAGCCCCTCCTCCCTGGTGGCAGGCTCGGAAGCGTCCTCTCCCTTGTTGGTGAGAGACCTTGATCAGTCAGTCACTCTGCTCCTCCCGTTACCGCATTAATCAACCTGACGTGCTGTAAAACCATAGGTATCCACGAGGCCAATCCCCTTTCCTTCCCTCAGGTCCCATAGTCCGGAAACCGGTTAATGCTGGAAAAGATAACCAATCACCAGCAAATGCCTCCGGCTTACAAGGCCGGCCTCTTCGACATTCGAGAATCCCAAGTGAGCCCATTATACAAAAGCAGAGCATTGACGAGCAGGAAGACACAATGACGCGGTCGAGGACAATTGCTCTGCAACCAAATTCGCGCCCTCCGCCTCTCAAAATCAACGTACATGATCGTTCTTTGTCCATCAACCTGGTAGAGCCGAAGCAGCCAACAACGCCAGTCAACAAGATCACACAAATCTTCAATTGGAAAAGAACGGCTTCTCCTGGCGATGATTCGGACAGTACAGATGTTTCTGACAACAGCCTGTCTCCTTTCCCTTCACCCATGGCAGTCTCGCCACAAACCTCTCGCTATTCGGCTCGGTCTATTCCTCATGTCATCGATACACAAAAAGCGAACATTGGTGTCTTCCAGGATGGAGAACTTGAAAGTCCATGGGTACATTCTTCGGCGGGTGAGCATGATCTTTCGACCAAGGTTGGTCAGCTAGAGGGTGAGCTACGAGAGATTAGTTGTGAACTGGCTGGCTCCATCAAGCGAGAGATGGAGCTTGAGGATCTAGTAGAAAAATTACAAACAGAAGCGCCGGGAAGCAATGACGAAACACGCACGAGCGACTACTACTCCGACTACAGCGCAAGTTCCATGCGATTCACTATTGTAGAGAATGTATTGAAAATCGAAGACTTCGAAAAGATCAAGAGACAATCAGAACAAGAGAAGGCTCAAATGAAGGTCGATCTTTCTCAGCGGTGGCAGGATGAGATAGTTAGAAGAAAGGCATTAGAGTCACATGTCCAGCTGCTTGAAGGCCAGGTTTCGCGATTGAACCGTGAACATATCGATGCTTCATCGACCCTTTCCTCCAAAACCAAGGAATTAGAAGCCTCGCTTGAGGATGCTCGTCGGCGCTTTGCAGAGGAGCGACGGATCAAGGAGAAGTTTGAGGATTCCTTGACTGCTCTTCGCAACGATCTCGAACGGCATCGGCAGGAACGGGACAAACTACGAGACGAGGTGGTTCCAGAACTGCAGGCCAAGCTCCTTTCCAAGAACATTGGGCCTCCATCGCCGTCCTTCGACCATGCACGAATGCAACAGGAGATCCAGGCACTGAAAAGCGAGAATGCAGCTCTCAAGGAAGCTCGAAAAGCACAGCATGAAAGTCAGCATGGTCAACCTCGTTTCGACACTATATCTGAAGAAAGCGAGCCTTCTTCGTCCTCCATTGCACGAAGCTCTGTTGGCCTCAGCGGGTCGAACTCACTGGCTCGTGCTGCTCCGCCCCGTGCAAGTGGCCTTGTAAGAACAACATCGTTATCGAGATCGAGATCGAACTCCATCGGCGGCAAGAGTCCGACAGAGCCGCGCGAAATCCTCGTCGACCGGATGAAAGACGTGGAATTCCAGCGAGACGCACTTCACTCTGCAATGAAAGCATTGCTAGCGCGACAAGAATGCCAGAATAAGGAATTCCAGAAGCAGATTCGGGCGCTTGAACAGGAACGAGATAGAGCTATGTTACCACCCACTCCACGGAAACAGGGCTATGAGAAGGAGGTTCGAAGTCTGCGACAAGAAATCAACAATCTTCGACAACGAGCGAATGAAGCCATGACGCAGAAGCTGCAGTGTGAGAAAGGTCTAGGAGGATTGAAGATGGATCTCGACCGGTCCGAACAGGAGACAAGCACGCTTCGAAGATTGCTGAAAGAGCACGATATCGCCCTGCCTGAAGATCTATCCGGCTCATTACAGCATGCCTACGACGCACTACAACAAGACCGCGTCAATGCCGAAGCTCGTATTGAGGACGATTCTTTTTCACGCTCATTGGAGGAAGAACAACGACTTGCAGCACAGCTTAGGCAGAGTGCTGAAAGATCGGAAGGTCTTGCTCTGCAAATGTCAGCACAACTGGCGACAAACCAGGCGCTGCGCAACCGACTTGCGCAGGCAGTGGGACGTGGAGAGAGGGACCAGGCTGCCAATACGGGGAAGATCACCGAACTTGAAACCAAACTTCGTAGCTTGGAGGATACCGTCACAACAGCACAGCAACAATCGGAGACAGAAGTCATGAAACATGAAGAGGAAATGCGGATCCTGAAAGAGGCGCATAATGCGCAACTTCAACGATTGAAAGCCTCTGGACTTCGTAGCCCAACGTCACCTGGGTTGTCGAACAATAAACGAGGGCTTACACCTCTTATCTCTCCCATGTTCGCCCAGCGCAGCCCGAAGCTTGACAAGACGACTTCGGGACCAGGAGTGCGTCTCGATCAAGCACTGAGGACTGAGCATCTGGAGAAAAAGGTTAGCGAGTTGGAAGCTGCGCTGGAGAATGCAGACAATGAGATGCAACAAGTTGTATCACGAATGAATACTGCGCAGATCGAGGTCATGGAGTTACAGACCGAGAGGTAGAGCGATTGTCTCCCAGATTCCCTAGTATTAATACTAATCTTGATCTCTAGGGACGAAGCTTTGAGGCAGACCAGAAAGCTTCAGGCGGCGATCATGGCGGAACGTGAGAAATTGCAGTCGCTTATGAATGACTCGCAACAGTTTTGATGTGATGCTTTCGCTTTGGTGTGAGAATTACGGCGTCTACATCTTTCCGGTCTGGAGAGGTGTTCTTGGCTTCACTTCTTGAGGCTGCATTGTTGGTGTCTTGGAGTACCTTCTGGCGCTGTGACTAAACAAAAGCGGGAGCAAACAACTGACCGATGCCTCTGTTGGTGAGATCCCCCTTGGGGTCGACTCTGAAATTGTCGACCGAATGCTATATACAGCGTGACTATTCTTGGCCCGGAAAAGCAAGCGTTCTATACTGGAGTATCAGCCTGAGTTGGATTGTTGCTGTTCTTTATATGCTATTGACTCTACTTATTGTATATAGTTAAAAGATGTTTGGAGACTGGGTGAGGCTTGGGATGTGGCGTACGGAAGGATATCTTGCCCGGTGTGAGAAGACAACATTGTGTCTAGGTAATGGAACAGCATCCGAAGTATGTTGACATACAAGGCGTGGGACTTCGACGAATACTACACTATTCTAGCAGTTAGATCGATAGGATTAAGAACATTGGGAAGTTCACTTCTTAAGCTAGTCAGCGAGTCTGTATCTTTCAGTTTTGATACATGCTATTTAATAGTACATGATAACTTGGTTGTAGAAGGACCGACAAGCTTAATATTGTGCCTCATTATGTATGGCGAGGTGGCTGGGATAATTTTTGTACGGCCTGACACATCATCGGAATCTATAAACATCCTGTATTAGAATATTCGCCGATCGATACTATCTTGTATTGATAATTGGGCCATCTCTTGGGCATGTATCCAGTTGCTCTCTAAATCATCTCAAGGCAGTGAGCACTTTAACCCATTTCCATATCTGAAGCAAAGCCCTGAGCGAAATCCTCTTCTGCCCGACATCTTTTCGAAAAAAGAAGGAAAGGAGAGAGGAAGAAATCAGCCAGAGATCATCTACATTGTTGAGCGTCATCCCGTTTTTCGGCTTCCCTCCTATATTTTGTCGCTGGCACTCTCGTTACATGCGTCTACCATCCCGTTACAGTTCAGTCAAAGAGTTCTACTAGCCCTCAAAGACTTCTATTTCCAGTAAAAATAGGCAAAGATGACAGATGCCTCCACCCACCCAGCAGAATTCGTCAAGGCCCAGCAAACTCCAGAGAAGAAATCATTCATGTTCATAATCGAGCATCTAGACCCCGAGTTAGGAGACTGGTCCGCGCTCGAATACCGCACCATTGCTAAAGAATGCCGAGAAACCAAAAACCAATTCATCCTGTGTTCTGTGCTGCAAGACTTTGTCGTGAAAGCTGAGGGGTTGAGTTTGGGCGATGTTGTGGCTAAAAGGGTGGAGGAATTGTTTCCCCCGGAAGAACGGGATGGAAGAAGGGGTCGGAGGGTCTGTCTCTTGGATCCTCAGGCAAAGAAAGAGTTGAGTCCGGAAGATGGGGATTTGTTTGAGGGGTTCTTGTTCGGTGGGATTTTGGGTATGAGACCACTTCCCTTTTTGCTCTCACTGGTTCTTGTTTCGCTTATCGGTCAGGCGAGCGTGAGGTGAAGTGGGTGAGAAACCCTGGCTGACACGGTCTAGGAGACGATCCACCTAGAGGTACGACACCAGCTCTGCTTCTCCTTCCTTTCTGCCTCTGTGATGAAGGGTTGAAGTACTGGAGTTGATGAGGAAATCCCAGATCGCACATCAGAGCTACGCAAAAAGGGCTACGAAGGCCGAAGACTGGGCCCTGTGCAGATGACTACGGATACTGCTGTGAGGGTTACGAGGATGGTGGTTCAGGATAAGAGTACGTGTCTACCTTGCCTGTGACCATAGACATTTCTGAATGGCCAATGGCTGAATGATGATGGGGTTACCAGTCCTGCTAGAAGAGATACCTTACGTCGACTTCCCGGAATTGAAGCTCGATGAACATGAAAGTACGGAGATGCCGTTCCGGTATGTAAAGGGGGAAGATGGTGGCCCGGTTATGCCTGATGTATGTATCATCGATCATGGACATCTTGTGCGTGATGGGAGGGTCATAACTGACTGTATGGAACAGGGAATGATTGAATTGATCAAGAAAGATGCGGATAAGGGATTTGATGATTTCTTACAGAGTTGAGACTGCTCAAAAACAGCTGTGGTGGGTGGATACGCGGCGATAGTATCTGTCGCTACCGTGATAGTCTTTGATGTGTAAAGTGATGTCTCCACAAGCAGCTAAGGCGAGCATGTGTCTTCCCCCTGCCCACCAGGACATCCACCTCCAAGCTTTCGAGAGAGTACCATCCATCTTAGGAATCCGGCTTATTTGCTGGCATTTGCAATAGATGTTGGTGTCCAAATGTTCCGGTGTCAGGGTCACAACGCCTCGCAACACTTAAGGGTCGTCTAGTCCAAGCTTAACTAATTGAACTTCTGGCTAACTAAAACGGGCGCGCTGATCGGGAAATATTCGGGCTAACTTGGTTATTTACGAACTCGAGGTGTCCGCATACGATCCTGAATAATGAGCAGCCTCCAATCTGAAGTCAACTTGAAGTCAGCCGACTCCAAACGACAATTGAATAGAGATTGCCAACACATCTCGATCCTTTGCTTCAGATTCATCTGTGGGTGTTTGGCGACCTAAAACCAACAAAGTGGGCTCAATGAGGTTTCAGCCCCAGATGCAAAGAACACAGTAGCCTTGGACTTTAAAGCCAGGACGACTCGGACGTCCTGGACGTCGTGGCTCATCATATCGTCATGAAGATCCCCGCTCTAGGTCTGTCAGGCCATTCTAGGACGTCGATATCAGCATGGCTGCTCAACGCGATAGCTCTACTGCTGTTGGGCCAGGCCTCAGTAACTGCAGAGAAATCCGCTGCAGACTACTTTATACGGTCCCTACCCGGACAGCCAGAGGGACCTTTACTGAAGATGCATGCAGGGTAAGTCTTGCAGTGACTACTGGGCCGGATCTGAAGCTGACAAGATGCAGACACATCGAAGTAAACCCTGAACATAACGGCAACCTTTTCTTTTGGCATTACAAGAACCGCCATATTGCCAACAAACAGAGAACTGTGATATGGCTGAATGGCGGGCCCGGATGCAGTTCTATGGATGGGGCTTTGATGGAAATCGGACCATATCGACTGAAAGATGATCAACATTTAGTATATAACGAAGGGTCATGGGATGAATTTGCCAATCTTCTCTTCGTGGATAACCCTGTTGGTACAGGTTTTAGCTATGTCGATACGAACAGCTACTTGCATGAGTTGCCAGAAATGGCAGATCAGTTCATTGTCTTTCTGGAAAAGTGGTTTGCAATATTCCCAGAATATGAGCACGACGACGTAAGTAGTATTGTTCACCTCGATGCCATGCCGCTGCTGATTTTTGACCAGATCTATTTTGCTGGCGAGTCTTACGCCGGGCAGCATATTCCATATATCGCTCAGGCCATCATCGATCGTAATGCCAAAGCACGCGGGCAAAGCAAGGTGGAATGGAACATGAAAGGGCTCCTTATCGGCAATGGCTGGATAGCTCCATCAGAACAGTATCAATCCTACCTCCAATTCGGATACGATGAGGGTCTGGTGCAAGGCGGTTCCGACATTGCAAACAAACTTGAAGCTCAGCAAACCAGATGTCTTGCAGATCTTAATGCTCCTGGCGGTACGGAGCACGTGGACGTGGCTCCATGTGAAAGCATTCTAACGATGATGCTTGATCTTACGCAAAAGGACAAGAAGTGCTACAACATGTATGACGTGCGTCTACTTGATGACTACCCGTCTTGTGGAATGGCATGGCCTCCTGATCTAACCAGAGTTACTCCTTACCTCCGCCGCGCTGATGTGGTCCAAGCATTACACATCAATCGAGATAAACGAACAGGTTGGACAGAGTGCGCAGGTGCGGTTAGCGGGGCCTTTCGTGCACGACATTCGAAACCAAGTATACGTCTGCTACCCGGCCTGCTCGAATCCGGCCTCCCAATTTTACTCTTCAGCGGAGACAAAGATCTTATCTGTAACCACCTGGGCACTGAAGACTTCATTCATAATATGGCTTGGTCCGGTGGTACAGGGTTTGAACTCTCCCCTGGCATATGGGCTCCGAAGCGTGACTGGACTTTTGAAGACGAGCCGGCAGGCATATATCAAGAAGCTCGCAATCTGACCTATGTACTATTCTACAACTCAAGCCATATGGTTCCCTTCGATTATCCGAGACGAACACGAGACATGCTGGATCGTTTTATTGGCGTGGACATTGCAAGCATTGGCGGAAGTCCCGCCGACAGCCGTATTGACGGAGAAAAGGCTGGACTGGAGACAAGTGTAGGCGGTCATCCCAACAGTACCGCAGCCGAAGCGGATGAAAAGCAGAAGCTGAAGGAAGCTGAGTGGAAGGCGTACTACAAAAGTGGCGAGGCAGCTCTCGTGGTGGTTGTGATCGCTGCAGCAATCTGGGGGTGGTTCGTTTGGCGGGGACGACGCAGACAAAAAGGCTATTCTGCAGTGCCACTGGGAAATGGTCGTTTGGGGATGGAGGCTTTTAGATCCCAGCAGGGCAAGAGAGATGTCGAGGCAGCAGATTTTGACGAGAATGAGTTGGATGATCTACATAGTCGACCGAGACCCAACGGCATGGCAAGAGATAGAGACGCGGAGCGATATGCATTAGGTAGTGATAGTGATGAAGATGGGAGGAACACGGTAGGCAAGGAAAAGGGTAAGGTAGGGCCGACGTAGCTGATTGATGTGGTCGAGCATGTAAAGTATACTGGTGGGTGTACAGGCATTTATTGACATCCTCATTCTTCAATTTTAAGTTTTCCTCTTCTCTCTCTTTCTTCACTCTCACTCTCTCACTCACTCTCACATTTACACACTCTCTCATTACATGAGGGAGCATCAATAGGCCCTGTCTAGAATAGGCGGCGAAACCAAGATAGTTGGGATGCTCTCGGAATTATAGACGGCATCGGAACAGCCTAGACAGTTTGGCGGCACGCCTCGACCTGATCTTCGCTTCCGAGATCTCGATTCACCACTAGATGGCGTCCTTGAGAAGCCACGATATGCACGGCCGTACGCATCCTCAAGGGTAAGGTTACCGGATCTCTCAATCTCGACCAAACCTCCAGGAATTATTCCAAATGCAGCCATCCACAGATGCATCAGGTCACCATGCTCCGCAGTCATATCAGTCTCTAGTGTATGGAGTTCCGACCGTCTCGACCAATACCCGTGATGAGGATATTCTGACATGGAATGACAGCTTTCATTCTAGGCTTGGGGGTCTTAACACACGCCTGGGACTCCAGGGCGAACATGTATTTACGAACGCCACTTAGTCTGTTTGGGTGTTCGTCTCACATACATGTGTGCTGGATTCAGTGAGTGGGCACACAGCCAGGCAGACGGGCAACAGCGCTCTTTTGAGCTGCGGCCCGTTTCCAGATCAGCCTGGCTCTTTCCCGACTTTCCAGCCTTTACTTCGAGAGAGGTCCGTCTTGATCACATGGTGCTTGTTTGTATTCCATACCTGTCATATCAATGATAGAGTCACGATCGTCCCTGTGTTGCTCAGCCTCCTATCCTCTGTTTTTGAGACCTTTACTTGCACAGTCTCGAATTGTCTCAACACCTTGCCCAATTAGACGCTTTCTCGAAACAGGGTTTTCTCTGCTCTCAGCTTTTGATAGCTGTCTGCTAGCCACATCTCCAAGGATACACCATTACTGAGCCGCGGATCGGCAGATCTTCAATATTGGTGCATGACTGGCCGTCCCGTTGTCCGGGACAGTCAAGACAGCAAGCGCTAAATTGCGACATTGCTCTTTGGTGAAGTATGTCTATGGGCGAGATCTTCACCTATAATCTGCTTAATCTGTCTCTAGCAAGCCATTGCCACATCGCACTTTTGAGTACTTGGGCGACATCTGATGTTGCGGGCGGCTGTTCTCATCCATGATCGTAACACACATTATGACATGTGTCTTTGTATTTGAGCTCTTTAGGTGCAGCTCCAAAAGCTATGAGCGCAGGTGAAATGGTCAATGTCCTGGCACGATACAATGCCGGATTTGTCGTGTTGTCTTATCTTGTCTCGCTTGTTGGCTGTGTCACTACGTTGGAGCTCGTCCACCGGAGAACTTCAAGACATGGCGCATACAATTGGTGACCTTGATCACAGCACATCAACGGTGATGCCTCTACTAACCTGGTTGTAGGTATCTGTTGGTGACATCGTCAATCACAATGGGCGGCATAGGTATTTGGTGTATGCATTTCATTGGAAACAGGGCAATCGTCATGGCTGAAGGCCAGCCAGATATGCAAATCGTTTACAATACTGGTTTTACGTCTGTCTCATTCTTTCTGCCGATTTTGGTTTTGTCTGGAGCATTTTATCTGCTTGATGCCACTGACAGGATCAATCGCTATTATATTGCGTTGGCGGGTCTATTGATGGGTGTGGCAATCAGTGCAATGCACTACGTGGGTCAACTTGGAATAGCAACCTACCACTGTACCTATCGAGTTGGAAACGTGGTTGGAGCATCTATCATCTCGATCGTGGCCAGCATAATTGCATTGAATGTCTTTTTCACCCTTCGAGAGAGTTGGACGGATAGCTGGTGGAAGAGGGTACTGTGTGGAACAGTCCTAGCATGCTCAGTCTCTGGTATGCATTGGACGGCCACAGTCGGAACATGGTATCGATTCAAAGGCTCTGGGTCAAGACCAACTGATCCGTTGTCGAGGAAGCAAACTGTGATAGTGTGTGCCACGTTGGTAAGACCTCTCCTGACCTCTTCTGAAATCGTTCTAAAACGTGACTAGTCAGTTGCGACCTGCATTCTCATGCTCTTGGTTGCTTTGATTGCAGGGTACAAGAAGAAAACGTGTCGAAGTCGAGCTCAGCAATTAGTCCTTGCCTGTGGATACTTTGACGAAGGTGGCAGAATCATGGTCACGACTGAAGGCGCTTTGCCTACACAGAAAATAGCGGATCACTACATGGACAAGGTGGGTTGGATTGCCATGTGCTGGAACGTTAGCTGACATCATGTGGAAGACATTTTGTGACCAGGTCTTTGACAGGACACATCCCGCATTTATTTGGGCTTTCAGAGCTTCTTACAACTGGCATACCTTGAAAGCATTGATTCCTGGCATGAAAGATCATCTACATGCCACCGACAGTGCCGCCATGCACTGCCCAGAAGAATCGAGATCTATGGTCAACACCTGCAGCGCTTGCCCAGACTTCTCCATGGTCTTCAAAGAGCTCTTTATCTTGGCAGCTCTGAATCTCGCGTATCAAATCCATCGACCATTAGAGGTCTTGGGAAGATTGTTCGAGGAGCCACTCGAAACTGGACGAAGAACGCGGCTGCCAAGCTGCAGAAGAAGCTCGGATGTCGAGTCAACTCCAAGTCCCGTGGATAAGGAAAAAGATATTCTTCTGCGCTTCCTCAGCGCCGGCAAATTCCTTTTCGTTACACGGCAGGTGAGCAAAACCGATGTGGCTCTTTTCGGAGCTGCTGGGTTCCGATTTGCCCCTATAACGCAAATTTCGGGTGCACTGTCGAAAACCATGGAACTTCCTAGTGATGAGCTGACAGCTCGTCTTCAGCACATGCGGACCCAGACAGCCTCTGAAAAGCTCATGCCACCTGGAGTGCACCTAGCCTGCTTTATGTTGCGCCCACGTCTTCATCAAGGCTTTGATATTCTGGTACCTGGAAAATCACGTAATCAGCTGCCCGCCGTCAAGTTACCGTATGATGACCTGACAGACCAGCAAGCTGAAGTACTCAGGAAACTAGACGACCATACCGTTGCCCAGATGTTCGAGATGCTACAGGGCAGCACTGACCTTGGTTCAAAAAATGAAACCGAGTTTTATCGGGACTTCCTACGTGCACTCACACAACTAGTCAGACAGATCGATGATACCAAAATCTTACAGGCCAAATTTTCTGCTTGTGTGGTTGAGGCTCCGTGTCAACCGCAGGGTCATTCCGATACAGCATCAAAGCCTTGTTCCTTACTTTCAATTCACATGATCAGCACAATATATACCCCCTCGCCCAAATCCGACTTCGTCTTCATACCTCTCCGCTCCTTTACGGTCCAGCAGCAGGTGTATATGGGTGTGGCTGATCAAGAGGCATTTGCACGCCAGGCTGTTGTGGAGTTTGCCCATTGCTTTGAGCCAGGAGAAGACGAAAATAAGAGGAATTCAAACCACTCATCTCGTGTGCCGATCCTATCTTCACGAGCACCCGACTCACCCAGCAGCTGGCACTGGTCCAAGGGCAGCAGTCAACGCAGTATTGACGAAGCTCGAGGTTCAAGCAGCACGGCTGAGAAGCTTGTCAACTCTGCTTCTGGTGCGATAGTTGTTAGCAACGATGTCACACTGGATATTACCGATACGTTAAAGCCAATAGAGAAGGCTGGAGAGGGGCAGAATGAGATGGGCTCGACGGGAGGCGCAAGTGCCACTGCGGTTGAAACAGAAACTTATGTGGATAAGCTCTTTGCATTGTGTAGAGGATGATAGTTTCTCCAAAATATGTAGACGATAATGTATCAATAGCAACAAGCAATAGACCTTCACTTTCTCCTACCGCGAGCGCTGACCGTTCAACAAGCAACCTCCTTTTTGATCTGATGTCTGTAGCTAGACACCTGATATGCGTCAAGTTGTTCGCATAGCCTTAGTAGATGCTGGCCACTCCACAGGCGAAGATCAATCAGGGGACGGGCTTGGCGTTGTACTTAATGGTGAACAGCTTCAAGTTGGAGTTGTTTGCTCCACTTCTACGTTAGCACCAACATCTCCAACATCTTGACTGAATCAGTATGTATTTGATAAATATGAAGACGCGCATCAGCCCCAATTGAGAAGTCTGTAGTTATGGAATTTCTTCAAGGTATGTCCGAAATCAGGAGGATCGTCTCGTTCAGACTTCCCGCACTCTCTCGAACATGCTTCCCACTTTATCCGTGGAACATGACAACCTCAGCTATCTAAGTAGCAATGGCTTCCACACCACCCTTTCTTGTCTACTCAATTCCCCCCAGGGCAACAGCGCTCTCAGCTAATCCCGCCCTACATGCACCTAGATCAAGCGCTGTCGTATCTCCGCTCGTCGCCGTCGCTCCTCTCAGCCTTCTTCTCCAACCCAACCACAACACCCTCCTCCTCCTCCTCAACGAGAACCTCCCCACAACCAAACACGACGACCCAGCAATGGCTCCGCTACCTCGAAACCTACCTCTTGACCCCGCTCTTCACCTACCTCCCCTCGCTCAACCCGCTGTCAGACCCCAAAGCCAGCAACAACCGCACCAATTTCAAATCTGCCGGCTCCGCCAGCAACGGCGGTGCGGATGTCCTCACGACCATCCTCGTTCTGGCCTCGCTCTTTGTCGTCTTCAAGATCGCGAATTATATCCGCAGGTTGGTGGTCTGGTGGACGGTTTTTCTGCTGAAGATTGTCTTGCTCTATGTCGTCTTAGTGCTGGGGGTTGGATCAGACGGTTAGGGATGGGGCGATGGCTTGGGGGTTTGTGGAGGGCGTGGTGGAGTGGGTGGGGAGGGAGTTTGGGGGCGGCGGTGGTAGTGGGACGGGAAGGGGAGGAGGAGCGAGGGGATATGATGCTAGAGGACCGGCTGGGAGGAGCGGTTATGGCTCTGGGTACGGTTATGGGGGAGGAAGAGGACAGGTTCCGAGGGGGACAAGGAGGGGTGGTTGGGTTTGAGGCTGAGGGAGTTGAACGAGAATTCACTACCGGAAGAAAATGGGATTGAATCTTGCAAAGAAGAAACTGGAGCACAAGATTTTGCGCTTTGGCATGATGAAAGATCCCAACTTAAAGAGGAATTACAACCCAAGGACTTCTTTCGATGGTCTCATCGTCAATTATTCTCCCTCATCGACAAATACGCTTTGGCCTGTACTTCACCCCCAAGCGAAGTATTCTGCTTGCCATCGCAATCTCATGGCTCCCAACACACGGCGCAGCAGTAGCAATATACCTCATGCGGAGTGACGTCCTTGCTCGTTCTTTTCCTACGCCAGACTTTGGCACAGGGCACCTCCAAGGATCCTGTCAAGGTCGATCAGAGCCTCGTCCTCTTTCAGCTGAGCACCACATGCCAGAGCGTAACCAGGAAACTTTCTCCAAAACGGTTTCAACCTTGTGTCTGCTCGATCGGAATCCGAGGTTTCATCATAAGTCTCTGTCACAGTCGACTTGTCGCACTTCATCCACCCTCCCACGCTGGCTCAGCATCTTCTCGTTCTCGCGGCTCTCGTGGTTCTTGCGCTTCATGGTATTGGATCGCATCATCGATGTAGCTGAGAATGTCACCCACACTGTCTTCATCCTGAACATCAAGTCGCAGAAATGATACCATACTGAAATCATCGATCAACTTCGCAACAGCTCTGTTCAGCTTTTTGAACGATCCACCGCTCATGACTGTGTCAATCTCTGCTGGATCCCTCAAGTCGACCGTATGTGCTGCGCTCCCTCGTCCAGTGTCTTCGTCGTCCAGAAGGGCTTGATCTGGATCCACAAAACGCTTCAACTCCTTTTGGCCCATCAGGTCTTTGACCAAGTCCATCTTGGACAAGATATTAACGTGAGGAAGCTCGAGCATGATCATTGCGCTCATGGCGGAAAGGGTCCCAGCGAAGAATTTGGCCTTGTCAATCACAAAGGTCGCTTCTAGAAGGTATGCAGCACACAGGCTGATGTTCAACGGGCCGGATCTTGAGAGATGCCCGATCAGTCCGGGAAGAAGTGGGATGTGCGTGTATAGTTCAATCTGACCAGGCAGGTCGAAGATGATGAGATACTCCTCGCTCAGAGGTTCAATGGCTGTAGATAGAAAATCCAAGTTCTGTAGCAGAAATTCGAAACAGTAGATCAGGCCACCATTCGGTCCGAGGGACAGCTCCTCCATAACATCGTCGAGGGAAATAAGATCTTTGATATCGAGATCGGGTTCATAGCTGAAGTCTGAGGCGGCGGGATCAAGGTTGACATAGAAGCAACTTCGCCGAGAGTTCTGTAGGTGTTCTATCAATGCTGTGCAGAAGGTAGTCTGCCCATACGTTAGCGGAGCGGCTTTTGAGGCAGATATGTCTTCATGGCAGCCTACCTACCTTACCTGCACCTGCTGGGCCCATCACCAGGACACCAAATTTGGACATTTTGACCGTCCCAAACCCGTCGAATCAGAATTGACCTGCACGCGGTCCCAGGAGGTCAGCCTACGAACCAGGTGCCTGGACCATCTCGGTACGAGTAAGACTTCATGGGACATTTATTGAATGCTCGGGGCCCAAGAACAATGCTACTGACTACGTTGTAGTAACTACAGATACTCCGCAATCACTGCCAAAACTGCTCGGACCGGAGTAAAGTTTCCGGCCAGCTTAGCCTTGACCCCCTTTGGATGCAAAGTTTTGGCTGGGGAAAATGGCGCCATTACGGCCGATTTCGTCCCTCATAAGGTTATCCCACTATCGACGGCCTCGCATTGGGCAACGTCTTTTTGGTGGATCAAAATGTCATCCTACGCTTCTGTTGCTTGAATTCTTCTTCCCATCCCCCACACAGAGCTCAGTCACTGTCACTCCGGACGGCTTTCAGTACAAAGAGCTCAATTGACTTATTGCCCTCCACCCCCTTCGAAATCTGTACATATCGCTTGCACCTTACACTCTTTCGAGCAATTTTTGCACCTCTGAAAGAAAGTCTCCGAGATCTCAGCCCCGGACTCCAACATGGGCAGCATCACAAACGGCAACCATGGGAAGGGTGATACATTCCTCTTCACATCGGAGTCGGTTGGCGAAGGCCACCCTGACAAGATTGCGTCAGTTATCCTGCTTCCGCTGTTCGAGGGAACCGTAACTGACAACCACTATAGCGATCAGGTTTCAGACGCCATCCTCGACGCCTGCCTAAAAGAGGACCCTCTTTCCAAGGTAAGTTCAGAAAACGTGGCAGACGAAGCAGATGATGACCAATGCTCCTCTGCAGGTTGCGTGTGAAACTGCTACCAAGACCGGTAAGTACAATGCCGTTCAGGGAATATTCGTCTGTCCTGACAATTAACAGGCATGATCATGGTTTTCGGCGAGATCACCACCAAAGCGCACCTTGACTATCAGAAGATCGTCCGAAACACCATCAAAGATATTGGATATGACCACTCAGACAAAGGGTTCGACTATAAAACCTGCAACGTTCTCGTTGCCATCGAACAGCAGTCCCCCGATATCGCTCAAGGCCTGCATTATGATGAAGCACTCGAGAAATTAGGAGCCGGTGACCAAGGCATCATGTTCGGATATGCCACTGATGAGACCCCGGAACTTCTCCCCTTGACAATCCAACTCGCACATAGATTGAATGCCGCTATGAGCGCAGCACGCCGGGACGGCACTCTTCCCTGGCTGAGACCCGACACTAAAACTCAGGTGACTGTCGAATATGCCCATGATGGTGGTGCAGTCGTCCCTCTCCGAGTCGACACCGTCGTCGTCAGCGCCCAACATAGCGAGGACATCTCGACCGAAAAGCTGCGAAAAGAGATCAAAGAGAAGATCATCCAAAAAGTCATCCCAGCCAAATACCTCGACGAAAACACGGTCTTCCACATCCAACCTTCCGGCCTCTTCATCATTGGTGGGCCCCAAGGCGACGCTGGCCTTACCGGCCGCAAAATCATCGTTGACACCTACGGCGGCTGGGGCGCCCACGGCGGCGGCGCCTTCTCCGGGAAAGATTACTCTAAAGTTGATCGCAGCGCCGCCTACCTCGCTCGCTGGATCGCCAAGTCCCTTGTTAATGCGGGACTTGCCCGACGAGCCTTGGTACAGCTCTCCTACGCCATTGGAGTGTCTGAACCCCTGTCTCTGTTCGTCGAAACATATGGTACAGGCCAGAAAAGCTCGGCTGAGCTTGTCGAGATCATCCATAAGAATTTCGATCTCCGACCGGGTGTTATTGTCAAGGAGCTAAATCTGATTGATCCGATCTACTGCCGAACAGCGAAGAACGGCCATTTCAGTGATCAGAGCTTCACTTGGGAGAAACCGAAGACGCTGAAGCAATAGATATCACTTTCAAATGACCCGATTTTGCTTATTTCTGTTGGGCTTGCTTTGTTTTCAACAACTCAAAGCATTTACAGGTATTCAATAGACAGATGTGGGATTGTTCTTGAGTGGTGAGCTTTTTTTCTTTTTCGCTTCCCCCGATGGAGGGTCCTTTTTTTGGTTTCTTTCCAAAAGGAGAAGATCATACTCTGGCGTGGGCAGGTCTGAGATTCAACACTATGATACCCCCTACGCGCTTTCTACAGGTTTAAAAGAATAGGTTGCCATTCGTGAAGGAGAGAAAGAAAGCAAAGAACCTAGATATTGAGAAAATGACAATATAGGGATCTGGCTTCTCGAAATCCTAATACATGGGACAAATTGGCTCCCGAGCTGGTCTGATGTGCAGCTGTCGTGACCATGCCTATGTTGGATCTGCCATTTCCACCCGGAGCCTCGTCATAAATACCTACCCCCAGAGACTGCCTTCCAATAACTATAAACATCAGTGGTCGTGGAGGTATGACATGAACGGGAAGTCCTTCAGCCTTCCGTTGTTAGATCTCTGGTCAGATAGATGGAGGGTGAGGGAAGACTGAGGCTGGCCGTGATCTTCAGTTAAGATCGAGAAGAAGTTGTGATCCATGCCAGGGCGGGGTATGCAAAGTGGCGTAACACAGCATACCAGTCGCTTCGTTCCATGACCTTCACTGCGCAGTTTGACAATGCTAATATGCTCCTAGTGAAGCTATTTTACTGCTGTTTCTTTTCTCCAATCCTACCTCACATCATATCACTAGCGTTGCATTTTGCACTACTTTTTATATATTATTAACGGCACAATACTATAGCCGCGAGCATACTGGTACTGGTGGATGGTCAGCCCTGCACCACATTGCCCACATCTTCCTCTCATCAACTCTTGCAACTTTCTCTGATCATCTTTCCTAACAGCACTTTCGCAATAATGTCAGGCCGGGACCGAGGTAGCCGGGGTCGTGGTGACCGCGGTGGTTACATGAGCCGTGGGCGAGGTGGAGGTGAAGGCAGAGGTGAAGGCAGAGGTAGAGGTAGAGGAGACGGTCCAGGATTTCGAGGCGGACGAGGTGGAGGTCGAGGCGCACCAGCGGCAGCGGTGGAGGTTTATTCGTTAGTATCTCTCTGCGTACTGATGAACTTCGACTAAGTTGATCTCGCTAGGGCTCCGGATCGATCTATCCCCAATCCTAGCGCCAGAGTCACAGAAGTCGAAGACCTCTTCCAGAAAAGCCTTTCGGCTAGAGGCGATTTGGGCATCAGGGACCTCCAGATAGATGCGAGATTTCCTCGCCGCCCTGGCTATGGCACCAGAGGCCAGAAGGTTATATTGTGGACGAACTACTTCGAGATGATTCCGAGCCCAGATCTGCTTCTCTACCGTTATAATGTTGCCGTGCAGCCTGCTGCAACAGAGAAGCAATTAAGCCAAATAATCAGATTACTACTGCAACTCCCGGAATACGATGGTTTCCAGCACGATATAGTCACAGATTTCAAGTCCAGTTTGGTCTCCTGCAGAAGACTTAGTCCTGACACGGCGGAATCGGTAGTACAGTATCGGGCGGAGGGTGAAGATGATCCTCGGGCTAACGCACAAACCTATCGACTACGCGTCGAAGAGACGGGCATTCTAACTGTCTCTGAGCTCACAGACTACTTAACTTCAACCAATGTGAACACGACGTATGCGGACAAGCTACCTGTGCTGCAGGCTCTTAACATATTTCTGGCTCATTACGCTAAGGCCTCTCCTACACTTGCGACGATTGGTAGCAGTAAAAGTTTTGACCTCAATACTCCGAAGTGGGACCTTGGAGCTGGAGTGTCCGCTCTCCGAGGATTCTTCTCAAGTATTCGGGTCGCGACTTGCCGTATTCTGGTCAACGTCAACGTCAGCCATGGAACCTTTTACGATCCCGTACCGCTGGATCAGTTGATTCAGAATTACGGCTCATCAAATCAGTTCAACCGAGTAAAGCTGCAGTCCTTCCTCGAGGGATTGCGGGTTAAAGTGATCCATTTGAAGGAGAAAAAAAATAAAGCCGGCGAGTCTATTCCCAGAGTCAAAACCATCTTCGGGCTTGCAGCTAAAGATGACGGTCAGAGACTGCAGCATCCTCCACAATTTGCAAACCAGTTCTTTGGCGCAGGACCGCAGGATATAGCGTTCTTCCTCAATGACTCTACCGGAGCTCCGTCAAGCGCATCCACAGGCCAAGCTGCCGGGACTACAGGCAGCAAGAAGAAAGGCAAGGGTGCTAGGGGCGGCGCCTCCAGCCATGGGCCAGGGCGAGATATTGCCCAGGCTGGGAGGTATATCAGCGTGTACGAGTTCTTCAAGAGCGGTATTTGCTCCACCACAGCTCCATTCTAAGCCTTTGTAACCAAGTGACAGTCCACAGCCGGTTGATTGGGAAACCAAAGCTCCCCGTTGTCAATGTCGGAAACAAGGAGAACCCGAGCTATCTCCCCGCCGAGGTTTGCATAGTAATGCCTGGTCAGAATTCACGGTCGAAGCTTGATCCCACCCAAACGCAACAGATGATCCGGGTCGCCGTCCGCAAACCCTGGGAGAACGCAAACTCCATAGCTCAGGAAGGTCTCCATACCGTCGGTCTTTTACCACGTGAAAATTCAAAAATGGTGAGGTCCTTTGATGTTGATTCAATGGATGATCAACGAGAACTGACACAATCAGAACCACTTCGGTGTATCGGTGACTACGAGGTTGATCACGGTCCCTGGGCGGGTCTTGACCGAACCGAAGGTTACATACCAACAAGGTAAATCACCCTTCGTTCGGGGAGGTAGCTGGAATATGCAAGACATTAAATTCTATACGGGAGGAATATTGAAGAATTGGACCTACTTAATGATCTCTATGGGTGGCCAACGAGACGCATTCGATCAAAGTAGCCTCCAATCCACCGTGGCTGAATTCCACAGAGCTTTGCAGAATGTGGGCATCACCGCAGCTCCGCCAAATCCAGGATCAAGGATTGTGGCCAATGGGCCCGAAGATATGCAAATTGAGACTGCACTCAGAGATACTACTCGCGATCCGAGGCAAGCAAGACTTGTTCTCGTTATCTTACCAATCGCGCACACACTCTTGTATAATCGAATCAAGCACATTGGCGATGTCAAAGTTGGCGTCCATACAGTCTGCGTGGTGGGTTCGAAATTTGCCAAGGGACAAGCACAGTACTTTGCCAACGTCGCGCTCAAGTTCAATCTCAAGCTTGGCGGCATTAATCAGTTGGTCGACAACACACGACTCGGTATCATCAACGAGGACAAGACCATGGTCGTGGGCGTGGATGTGACCCACCCGTCTCCGGGTTCCGCACCGAACGCACCCAGCGTAGCCGGTATGGTTGCTAGCGTTGACAAATCGCTTGGACAGTGGCCGGCGGATCTTCGCATCCAGAAGTCACGCAAGGAGATGGTGTCTGAGGTCGACTCCATGCTCAAGTCCCGTCTTCAGCTTTGGAAAACGCAAGGAAAACATGCAGCATTCCCTGAAAACCTCCTGGTCTTCCGTGATGGCGTTTCCGAGGGGCAGTATGAAACGGTCCTTAACATCGAGCTCCCGCTCCTACGCAAGGCTTGCGTTGACCTGTACCCAGCCCAGGATACGAAAAAGGGTCTTCCACACATCACCATCATCATCGTTGGGAAGCGTCACCATACCCGCTTCTATCCCACAAATGTCAGCGAAGCCGACCGCTCTGGCAATCCGAAGAACGGCACCATCGTCGACCGCGGCGTCACCGAGGTCCGTTACTGGGACTTCTTCTTGCAGTCGCACACCGCGCTCCAAGGCACTGCTCGGCCGGCCCACTACTACATCGTGCTCGACGAGATCTTTGCCAAGTGGAAAGTCCCCCCGCCGTTCCAGAACGTCGCCGAAATGCTGGAAGATCTGATACATCACATGTGCTATCTTTTCGGTCGCGCTACCAAAGCTGTTAGCATTTGCCCGCCTGCCTACTACGCAGACATCGTGTGTGAAAGGGCTAGATGCTATCTTAGTGGGCTGTTCGACATGTCTACGCCATCAGCAACCCCATCGCAAAGTCAAGTTGGGGAAGGAGGACATCCTGAAGCAAGGATGGAAGATGTGTTGATTCACCCCAACTTGCGCGATACCATGTTCTACATCTAATAGGATTCAAGGAGGAAATTGGCAGTAGGTGGTATCTTGTGCAGGTTTCCAGGGACAAAATTTGCTGGATAACGCAACACTCGTTGCTGAAAACTCAGAGAGTGTTATGCTGGAATGATTTTTTGGTTAAGAAATAGTGAATTTAGCACCACAACACTCGTTACTTCTTGCCGCCATAATGGACAATCACCGATAAGTATCGAGAGAGCCTGAGCAGTAGGAATCAGAGATACTGGCGATGAGCTTGAGATTATATATCTACTATTGCCTATCTACGACTGCTACAACTTAGCCTGCTTCGACACCCCACCGGGCTGGAATGTGATCCTCTGAGAAGGGATAGGAACAAGGGCCTCGACTGAACCCAATGTAAAAGAACAGGCTTGATGCTTTGAGGACTTGGGGCATTTATGACAGCTGTGTTTTTGGCGAGTTTTGTTTGAATGTGTCGGAAGAGGTAAATCACGGACTAATTTCAGGAATTCCTTTTATTCAGAGGAGTCTGCCGGTTGTTCGATGTTGGGTTAGGGTACTGTATTTTTCGCGGGTGGTATGGGAGGAAAGAACCACCGCCGTCGACGCCTGGTCTAAGCATTCATGTTGCATTGAATGTTGCATTTGGCATGAGCAATTGTAACTGACCGAGATTTAGCCGGAGCCGGACTAGATGCGCCGCTACTTAGACATTGTGCGTGCCGCTAGATCTTGCGTAGACGATAAGTCCAGACGCCCCTTGTGTTGATAGTGATCGACTCGAATGAGCATCAGCATAAAAGGATTAGTCAATGGAAGGCTTAGAGAGACCATCAGCACCAGCAATGAGAGGCCGGAGGGAAGCTCCTAATACGAGCGCAACCCCTCCGCTGACGTGGTCATGGCAGTATCATGGCAGTGTGATGGGCCACTCACAAGCTACAGTGGGCGGATACTAACACCGTTGTTCCAATGTATGTTTGCTGGAGGTGCCTGTGTTTGGGTAGCTGCTGTAGGACTTCCCTGAACCCTGTGCAAGTCGACAGTCCAGGATATTGCACAACATGCACCTTGCCCAGCCTTACTTATTACCTTACCTCAAACTCAGATAATTCCTGGCACTGGCATACTGCCATGGCAGTGGGCAATGACAAACTAAGACTCAGGATTCACAACTTCATATCCAGTATGATCTTGGTCTAATAGCTGGGGAGGTAGCGTGACATCCGCTTCTCACATCACCTCATCCTCACTTCTTGAAGTCAACACGCCTCCTGTCTATCTGCATGTGCTACCATCCACACCGTTTCCAAACTTATTTACACAGACTTTTGAAATGCCAGAGCCTGGACTCGACATCTTGGGCAAAAGGTTGGGGAACTGGAAAGTTCTCCTTTCCCCCAAAGCCCTCAAGAGTATCCGAAGCTTCAGTCGTTCTGGTCAAGTCCTTCCTGTTCAACAGTGCCTCTCGATCAAGAACGATGACAAATTAAGTAGGGAATTTCGGATCTATTGAACAGAAGTTACGCGAACTGGCCTCCGGATCATGGGAACACCCCCGGCTTTACTACGGCATCGGTAGTGAACAGCAGAGAAAGAAACTCCGAGTTCCACTTGCTGCCACTCGATGTAACGCGCAAACCTCTATTTTGTGGCAAGTTGACATTGCCTCGGATGATACGCCTCATACCGAGTGCCAGGTGGTCAAAATCTGGGAGGTCGCCGATGAAACTGAGCTGGCACAAGTGATTGACCGTGTCATTTTACTTCAGAAATCGTGTCCAGACGAACTTTTCACACAATGCCGCCAGAAAGGATTAGAAGATACCGCCAAAAACCTCCTTCCGAGGTCCTTTACTAGCCATTCAGACACTGCGAAGCCAGGAGAAGAAGTGCAAGGGCTGGATGTTAGAACAGTCGACCGAGAAGTGCTCCAAATGGTGAATCGCTTCTATACCCTTACTGAACCAATGATTCGCTCAGTTCTGGCAAATGACCTATGGGCAGAATTTCCATTTGACTTTTCTAGTGACGAAACACGGGTCATTCTGCATTTTGATACCTCCAACCTCATCCTAGGTCGGAGCGGCACAGGCAAGACAACATGCCTTGTATTTAAGCTGCTTGCAAAGTACGCAGCTGGCTGTGCTTTGATGGAGGAACGATCGCCGAGGCAGTTGCTTCTTACAAGATCTGCCGAGCTTGCTAACAAGCTCAAAGACTATATCGATAGGCTGGTGAGGGCATTGCCGAAGAAATCCATCGATGCAGGCCAGGAGCAGGAGACAGAGTTACCACTGCCAGATGTTGGGACTGAAGATGATCAGCCTTCTACCGTCTTTCAGCTGCAAAATCGTTCGTTCCCTTTGGTATGTACATTCGATCGTCTTTTGGAACTATTTGAGAACACTGTCGACTACGTGGATCGGGAGGGGTTTCCAGTCACCAATGAAGATGAAAATGATGATACCCAGGAAAAAGATCAGTCTGACCAGTCGGAGAGCTCTGAAGAAGAAATTCCATGGTGGCAGCCATCGACAAAATCCACGATCGCGCAATTCATTGACTCTCAATCTTTCAGATTGGATTATTGGCCGAGATTTCCAGCCAACCTTGTCAAGAATCTACCGGTAGAACTTGCCTTCGCCGAGATCATAGGAGTTATCCAGGGCTCCATCTCATCTCGGGAAACGCTGAAGCCTCTCTCACGTGAAGCTTACTTGGAGCTCAGCAGCAGGGTGGCCCCAACCTTTACTCTCGAAACTGAGAAGTCACAGATTTACGACTTATTCGAGAAATATCAGGCTTTGAAGCTTCAACGACGGGAGATGGACGGCGTAGACCGCGTTACAAAGTTGATCAAGGCGGTAAGAGATAACCAAAGACTGAAAGACATTATGGGTGCGACGTTTGATGAGATTTACATCGACGAAGTACAAGACTTGCGATGCCTACACATCGAATTGCTGCTAAGCATACTAAACGAAGGTCGTGCCTTTCATTTTGCTGGGGACACAGCACAGACCATATCGCAAGATTCACATTTCCGCTTTCAGGACATTAAAGCACTGTTCTATGACCATTTCGCCGGTGCAGCCTCGTTGGCGAACCAGCCTGAGCTCTCGCGACCACGCCTTTTTATGTTAGGAAAAAATTACCGTTCGCACCAAGGCATCCTTGGTCTAGCATCTCTTGTGATGGAGATGCTATGGAATGGCTTTCCGGAGACTGTTGACAAACTCGAGCCCGAGATCGGACAGATTTATGGCCCGATACCTGTCTTCTTTCTCAATTGCAACGTTCAAATGCTGGCATCAGGTGATACTTCCTCTGATGAGCACCCGAAACAAACTCTAGACTTCGGCGCCGAACAAGCAATCATTGTGCGCGATCAGAGCACCAAAGCCAAGCTTCAGGCGGAACTCAAAGATAAGGCTCTGATTCTCACCGTCCTTCAAAGCAAAGGGATGGAATTCGAGGATGTCTTCTTGTGGAATTTTTTCACAGATTCTCCCTGTCCTGGTGGATGGAGATGTCTAGATACCTTGAAGACCAAGTCAGGAAAGTTTGACTCTAAAAAGTATGCAGCAATGTGCTCCGAGCTGAAACAGTTTTATGTTGCTGTCACCAGAACACGCATCCGTCTCTCAATAATCGAGAGCGAAGAAATCTTGGCTGTGCGAGTAGCAGACCTCCTGAAGCATGATGTATCATCACCATTAGTTGAAGTGACGACGTCCTCCGACCCAGACTTCCTCCAAGAGCTTTTGTCTTTGCGATCTGTCTCGCATGATCCTTATAAATGGTCGGACCGAGGACATGAATTAATGCAGCGCAAGCAATTTGATGATGCAGTTATCTGCTTTCGCAGAGCTAAAGACAAAGGTGGAGAAACATGTACTACGGCTTACATCTTCGAGGAGAAAGGACGGCATCTGACTTCGAGCGGTGACGCTGGCGCAGCTCGGGATTGTTTTCAGTCTGCATTTCAGAAATTTCTGGAGTTAGATATAATCGCCGAAGCTGTACGATGTCTTGAGAAATTGGAAGAGTACCATGAAGCGGCCTTGCTGTGGGCTCAAAGTGGGAATTCTCTCAGAGCAGCACCATTGTTTGCGAAAGCAGGTATGTTCAAGGAAGCTTCAGACCACTTCCACAAAGCTCGAAATTACGACAAGGCAGTAGATGCCCTTCGGCAGGGTGACCTAGCTGAGAATTTGGTACCATATGTTACAGAAAATCAAAAGAAGCTGAGCCCAAGAAGCTTTAAAAGCCATAGCCGCTTTTGCATTTACCTCTTGCAGCAGAACAATATAGGCTCTCATCTGCTTACACCGGCAATCAGGCTTCTCGGATCTCCTAAAGAGCAGAAGGAAGCATTCATGGCGTACGAGATACATGATCAGCTAGCAGACCTCTATGCCGAGCAACGGAAGTTCAAAGAACGTCTCTTACTTTTCTTTAGGATTGGGAAGCTTGGTCATGCGTTGAAGGCCATCACCGATCGTAGCCCTGCTGATACCAATTCTAAAAGTGTTAAAGAGGCTCAACAGAGAGTCCAGAACTACTATTTTGCGAGTCAAATCGTCTGTCCACGTCGGGATGAGGTGCAAATTCCACATCAACTTCTATCATCGAACTCCGACTGGATTACTGCGCAGCGCTTGATGACCAGTAAGCAGCGAGGGGCCATCATCGGAAATATTGAGACAATCAAAAACGGCGTAGTAAAGGACTTCCTACGGCTTCATGCACTTCTGAATCTCGGGCTGCTTGATATAGTACCTACCCTGGATGCGGTTCCTTTCTGTGGCATTGAGACAGTCTTCAAAATGGCCGAGGGAGTCTCTTCTCTTGCTGAGCACACTCATGATCCAATCATCTTACTCCTCACTGGGGTTATGAAGGTCG
Source organism: Endocarpon pusillum Z07020 (assembly GCF_000464535.1). Classification (NCBI taxonomy): domain Eukaryota; kingdom Fungi; phylum Ascomycota; class Eurotiomycetes; order Verrucariales; family Verrucariaceae; genus Endocarpon; species Endocarpon pusillum. The sequence continues at coordinate 217,919 of NW_006913659.1, forward strand.
ACCATGGAACGAAGCCATTTATCCTGCTTAAGTGGTCCCCCTTCATGAATTCGCGGCCAATGTCAACGCCATAGAATATCCTAGGCTAGCAACTCGATGGTTTTTGGGTAGGCTCGGAAGCATGATACGTCGCCTTAATACGACCCTAAAGGAACTTTGGAGATCCGGGTGGCCAATGAGATGTACGCATTTCTTGACACGAGGATCCTGCGACGGTACTAGGGACCGCAGCTGTCGTCATCTGCACGAGAAGGTCAAAGCATCGGATTCTACCAAGAAGATGTCACTCCTAATCAAAATCACTGCCACTTTCTGCAGTCTCACAGCCATGCACCATAAGAGACTTATGGACAACGAGTTTCACCAACACTTTCCTGGGCTCAGACGTTTCTGGCTGGAGAGCCTTCTTCGAGAATTGATATTCGTCTCATCGTTCGAGCAACACTCTCACACTATGGTTGAAGCTCAATCGAACTTTATAAGCGCTAGCCGAAACCCAGGGCAGGAAAAAGGACTCTGCGTCCTCGCAATGAATATTGAAAACCTCCTGTTCCACAGACTGGGCAAGGACCTCAGTGAGAGAAATGATATCTCCTCATTGTTCGAACAAACTCAAGTCTCGCAAGTCCTGGGTACGGTGACATACCGTGCTCCCCACAAACACGATGTTAACTGACTCAATTTAGATTATAAGGTTCAAGGGCGATTCGCTCGGTACCTTATGGACAAGCTATTCCGGTCTGCGGATACGCAAATCCAGTTACGCCAACTGCGGGTACTTCGAAGTCTCGAAGGCAACATCGAAAATCCAAACCCTTCAGCATTCCGACAAAGCCTTCGACAATTCACATCCCAAATTCTGCTTGTAGATGTCAGGCAGTTTTTGTCATTCCACTCGGTGACAACGGTCTTCGAATTCTTTGCCGCTTATCTGATCATCAGGTCCCGCCGTGTTGCAGTCCTTCTACCACAATCATGGATCGACATTCATCTACCGTGGTTTGCTTACATCAAACAATCTCTCCTTGCCAGGGAAGTATCCAACAATGACTTGCGAATCTATACGGGCTAGCTTACTTGAACTGACAACCTGCTACTGCCAGCTTGTATTACGCCTGGGTTCCCTCCCGGGCCCAGGTTTTCGTCTAGGTCTGTCCATATATCCGCCTCGCCTTCTGTGGCAGCGAAATATGGAGCTTCTTGCTCTTATTGTGGTCAATCTAGGATTCAACAGTACTGGAATGGAGGGTTTCCAAGACGTGTGGCGAAGGGTGCGTCAGGTATGTAAAGGTTTCCCAAAGTCAGCACAATATCAGCTCACGTTTCATACCAGGTCTTCTCTCTTCCGTTCACCAGATGTTTTCATCTGCAACACCAAACCATACCAGAGCTCTTGGAGAAACTCATCAAGTCTTACAGAGCCTATGAAGGCAAAGTCTTCATCAAATTGGCCAGAAAGACCAACGGTCAATGTGCGGCTGACAGCCAATTACGAAAGCTAGGCGTCCAATCCGTTCCACTGGCCGAGCTGCTCATACCTACAGCTTTTACGTCTTATGGGCCCTCACAGGCTGTGTCTTCCAATGAGACCGAGGCACAACACTCGCATCAAATCAGAGCAGCCGAAAAAATCCAGCAATTCTGGCGATCCCACTATCCCGCATTGCTAGCCAAGAGAGCTTTCTTGGAGACTTCAATGGGCAGAACGTACATCCATGTGTTAGAGATCTGTAAGCGAAACAACGCATCCACGATGATGCGCCATCTCCTCCTGGGGAACGCGGTTGAGCTACTAGAAAATATCCACAGCACGAGCAGCACGGCGTCCGAGCTCCACCAACGAGCAGTCAACCTACTCAAGAGCCTGCCACAAGACAAGTTTGAGCTCGTCGACGAAGTTCTTCTGCGAGTCAGCGCCATTGAAGAGTCGTTGGAGAATGTCGCCTAAACCGTTTCTACGGAGCGTCTGGAAGAACTGATCAAGGTCGAAGGAGGAGGAAACGGCGAGGAGGCACAGCGCGTGTTTAGAAATGTGGAGAACGTGCTCGAACGTGTGGAGGATGATATGGCAAAGGTAAGGAGGATGATATGTGAGATCTCGGCGAAGTCCCCAACGACGACGAACCTGGACACCAGGGCGTGGTTAGATTCTCGCACAAGTACAAAGTGGTCTGTTGGAGGCTACGAGAAGAGTCAGACTAGCCAAGGTGTAGCATGACCTGTCAGATAGGAGCAAACTCCTACACGACAAAGAAGCTGAGAAATGTAGGTAGATGCTCCTTGCGAAGGGTATAGCAGCACATTGCAGCTAGCTCTGTCCGAATTCTGTCTTAATTCTGTCTTCTCAAACATAGGGGCATGATTTCAATGCTCGATCTATTTAATACCTCATGACAGGCATAGAAGCAGGGGAGAGAAAGGGAAGAGTGAGGAAGACTTGGATCAGCCTATGTGACAATATGTGTTGGGCCCCCTTTCCTGTCCTCCCCCCTCTCTCTCCTACTAGAACGCAGCAGTTCATTCATGTCCAATATCCCCTCCATGCCCCATCCAACAAAGAAAAAGAAACCCCCAAATGACCAAGAACAACAACAACAACAAGATGAGAACCGAAAACCTGCTCACATCCTTCCCAAATCCCACAAGATCCTCCTTTCTCTCCTCCAGCCTTTCCTTCTCCGAGAATCGACAAAATCTATCAAACCCAGCCCAAAAAAAGAATATCCCCCCTAATCACGGTAATCAGTAACATCTACAGTAAGCACACAGCAGGCAGGGTGCAGAAGGGGGGGAAGGGGGGGGTGGGTCAAAGGAGATCCCATCGTCATTATCATCCCGTTGAGCCGGACCAAGGCGGCTATTTTCTATGTCTGTCGCCTGATTTTGTGCATCATCGTTATCTGTGCCTGTGTTCTGTCGGGGTATGCAGGTGCGGAGGTGGAGTCGAGTGCATGGCGGTCTGGGTGTTGGGGGAGGGGTGTGATATGTAGGGGATGTGGCGTTGTGATGGGAGGGGAAGGGAATGGGGGTAGAGAGGGGTGGGGTTCGTGAGAGGCGGGGCGGGTAGGGTGGCGTGTTTGGGGATTGTAGGGGATGACGCTGTGGAGGGATTAGGGGATTAGGGCATAGGGTTAGATGCGGGGTTGTGGAAATGGATACTGTTTTTGTGGGTGCTGTTGCTGTTGCTGATGGGCATGAGATTGAGGATATGAGGAGTTTGGGCATCTTTTAGCATGTATATTTGGGGGATGGCATGCCCAGTGGGCTTCTCAACGGGACTTAAGGCATTCTTGGGTGGAGGAGGAAAGGGAATTGGAAAAAGTCGACTTCGGATGGTATTTCTCTATTTCTGGTAGCTGAACTAAGCGAATGTGGTGATTTTTGTGTGTGTGCGAGAATTCGTTGGTGTTGAGTGTGCCGTACCGAAGGACGAGGAGCGGATGTGTTGATACTATCGAGGCATGATTGCCGTTGAGGTGGAGGGGGAAGCTTGACCTTCTGGAGGAGCGGATGAATGTGCAGCACAACATCCATGAACTGTTCCGGATTGCTGTGAAAATTCGGCCTTCAACCTTCATCTGTTCTTCTGCCCAAGGAACTCAAAGCTTCATTCAGGCTTGAACTCGGCGACTCTTTGACTCAAAGACTGTGTACCACCAAATTGGTTCAGAGCATTAAATCCTTGATGAACGCCCAGCCAACAATTTTAGCTTCTTAACAGGGATGAGAAAGTCACCAAATATGGACGGAATCCTAGAAATGTATGCTAGGAGGGTCGTCTGCCCAACATTGTGGGTCGATAAGGGAGTCGTCTGGTTGAGGGGCAATAGTTGAATCGAGACCCGCAAAACTCTCCACGAGGTCTCGGACTGCGCTGGTATCTGAGGAAGAGCATCCGGGTTGTTGCAAGTCATCCATCATGGCCGGATCTTCAACAGTATATCGATCCCAGTTGCTGAGGATGAATTGAATTTTCTCGTCGAGGAGCTTGCTACTCGTTTTAGCGACTTGTAAGCGGTCGAATCCCCCATCTTGATAACCATAGCAATTCCCGCTTGGAGGCTTCTCCGGCGTCGGATGACGCCCCTTCTGTTGAGTCCAGTGCTCATGGCAACTCGCAATCGCGCTGGAGGGGTACTGCTCTACTTCCTTCCGCATGTTTACTTCTGAGATGATGCTACGGTGGCGATGGTAGCCATACTCTCTGCAATACTCCTGCTGAATACCCTTGGCATCTACCAAGGTGCATGCTTCGGCAATCATGAACGACGCGTGACGGTAAGCCAAAACGTAATGTGCAGGAATTGACTGCATGAATGTTGCAAACCCCGAGTAGAGAGGCATTCTGGTAGACGGCGGGCCACCGAACCAGGATGGAAACATTGCCAGATGCAGAGCGCTTCGGAGATTGTGGTCCCAGCCTTTGGTGGCCAGATACTTCACAAGTTGGGGTTTTTGCTCGATCAAGTCCTGTCGAATCTCTCGCATCAATTCAACCTCCCCGTCGACCAGCATTGTCGATCGTTTAAGCCGATTCAGCTGAGAGAAGAAAGTGATATTGGCGTGGCTGGAGAATGGGACGTTCGGGTAATGGAGAACCTGGAAGGCATGAGGGTACTGCATCATAGCTATGTCTTCGAGGAGATTGCCGTGGCCTGCCCGTGCTACCATAAAACTGCGGATACGACGACAAGTCAATGTTAGGGCTTGGAGATTCTGCGGCGAGTATTCGACAAATATTATGATGCGGTAGAGGACTTCATTCGGAAAAGATTCGAGCGTGGACGATGTCATCTTGAGCAGGTTTGGCGATGTCTATCAACGAAGAGTGAGGTGAATCCTGTTGGTGACGTGAGGATGGAAATTTGGGCTTCAACCTTGGTCTGGAAGTTGAGTGGTATGAGGTACCATTTGTGGGGTGGAGAGGCGATTTATATTGAGCATTATTCGAGCAGCGTTCGAAAGTGTTCTGCGGGAAATCTTTTATGTTCTTGTAGTTCGTGTGTCTGAACACAATATCGTTTTAAGACTTGTGAGGTTAAAGAATGATAGTGCTTTTATATTTGCGAAGAATCAGAAATCAGCGAACACAACCATAGACATGGCAGCATTTCCTTGTTCTATGACCTAGGCTCAACAAAGCTCTCCACCAGCATTTGCATTTCGCCTAGGTCTTCAGGTCTTTCAATGCTCCTCAAATTGTCCACTGCATCAGATTCTTGCCACAAGAATTCTTCTTAGTCTTCTAGTACTTCATATATCTTATCGTCCAGCATCTCTTCCATGCAGATACCTCATCTTTACCATTGCCCGTTCGCGATCAATTATCGACATCATGAGCTGCACCCTCGAACTCCAGGCCCACTAGCGAACGACGTAGACCAGCGGTTAAAACAGCGGTAGGCACGTCTTCAAATTCGAACCCGTGTTCAGGCATAGGCCAAGAGAATATTCGACCTAAGCTATATATAAAAGCCTGAATGCCTTCGACTTCATAAGAGCTTGTAATCCTGACTCTGCGTTCCGTAGCGGTGTAATAAGTTCTTCATGCGAGTGAGATCGAAGATTGACATCAACAATCTGGAAAATATCCACTATTCTGTGAGAGGTGTGCTGTATGGCGAGAACATCGTGAAGACTCAATGAGAGCAGGAAATCGCGGGTAGCCTTGTGCTATTTGTCGGAATAGGTAATGGAGTGTTGTGAGAGTGTCGAAAGAAGAGATACTATACAATCTGAGAAGCAGATTCTCCTGCCAGCCCATGACCTTGAAGTATTTCGCTGAGACTGGCAGAGCTGTCCTGCACCGGATCTTCCATTACCGCGGTCTTGCCAAAACTGACATGACCACGTCGCTCAGATTTTGTAGATCCTAAGTCATGCAAGATATGGCTTCTTCTGTCTAGGGTAGGTCATTGTCAAGAAAGAAGGATTGCTGGCTGCCTTTGGGCCATCCGGGAATCGGCATGCCGCAATCGGTTTGACAATCGTTGAAATTTGGATTGTGATTGAGGCATGAAAGTAGTAGCTCATCAATCAGAGATTCACGAGATCCCTTTTTGAGCACAGGATCTGTGCTAACGATATTATCAACCGTCAGGAGTGCTCATTGGTTGGATCTTCTACGCGGAACGCCTGCGTTTCTCCTGCTTTTGATTGGTCAATTTCCACTGCAATTTCACAGCTAATTACGCAGTGCCGTACAGCGAATATGTACTTATATCTGCGCCCTGCGCAGCTTTTTGAGAGAGAACAGAGCCGTTTCTCCATCTTGCTCGACAGTGTTAGAGGATGGTAGCAAACAGCGTACGGAGGTGCCAATTCACTTGATTGAGTTACTCCTATCAAGAGGAGCATTTGCTCATACTAATAGCTATGGAAGCGCATTACTGTAACAGCTCAGAAACAGCATTTGGCGTTCAATTCGTATAGCAATGCTCACTGCCATAAATAACAGGGCGTAACAGTTACAAGAGCGTTTCGTGCGTTTTGCATGCGGGGACCATTGTACCATCATGCTAATACGTAACAGATACGTATCATGTACGCAGGGATTCTGACAGACAGATGTTGAGAAAGACCTCAAGGGGAAGTGATTCAATTAAAGGCAGTGACAATGTGCGCTTACTGGTGGTTTTATTTCTGGGATGAAAGAGAGCTGTTGTATTAGGAGTAGGATACGCTTTCTAGATTCTGGGTCACGACCTTCAGCCATTACCAGTTACGTTTCTGTGTCAGCCTGTTTGTTGGAGAAGATTTGGTTATGAGCCTGCCAGTCTCTCACATGGCCTGCCACTGAGCACAGGTCAGTCGCTGCTAAGTCATTTACGATATCTGAATGCAGTATATCTGGTTGCATTCTTGAGAAGATGCAAAGTGTTCTGTTACCACCAGATTAGGTGCGCTGCCTAATGGGTTATCTAATACGCCACCTCAAACTTCCTTCAAGCTGATTGAGCCCGGAGTTTGTTTCTGAGCATATGCCAAAGACCTGGGAGTAAGCCGCCAGAGGGTCATCAAAGTCGGAGTATTGCCACTAGAGCACCTGTGAGTACCCTTCCACAACCTAACAGTATCGCAGCTCCCTGCTCCGAATGCTCTAACTTTCTTTCTGAGCCATAGCATGCAATCTGCTTTCGTCATTGTTCTAAGAAGCGCTCCACCAGAGCCCGCACTGGCTTCAAGTTCTGCTCTCCTCCTTCTCTTTGCAGAGCTGCGATTGCTTCGGGTGCCTGAACGACAAAATTGTTCCAATCTCCCAGAACGTCTTGAGTACGGCGATTCAAACATGACTGAATGGTTAGAGACACACGACTGTTAGGACGACATGATGCACAGCTATGACTCCCTGGCTCAAGTAACACTTCTCCCATAGTCAATTTTAGCAGTGGCCAAGGATCCACAATGTCTTTGTCTGGATCTGACCAACCGGAGCCGTGAAGAGCATAAAAGGTGATCCTGCAAGAGAGTTGAAATTTGTCAAACGAGAACTCTATTGCTCTGCGTAGTTGAATCTCATTATGTGCAAGGGTAGTGGTGGCTGGCAGTCCCATTTCTGCGCGTTTGGCGGCAACTAATTTGTCGAGAAACTTGAACAATTCCACAGCCATCAGCGTACCATGTCGCACGGCAAGTATGCAGTCTACTGGTATGTCGTTGAGTACCATGGCGTAGTGATGTGACCTGTCTTTCAACCTTTGACCGTAGCCGCGGTGGTCTTCCAGTGGTACTGACGGAAAGTACATAACGTGGAGCGCAACACGAAGGTTCTGCTTCCAGCCGCGTGCACCTAGCGCTGGTCCCAGGTCGCCCTCCTTCAGCATATCACTCCTTATTTTCTCCACAATGTGGACGAATTCATCAACCTTCTGGCTTCTGCTACACAAGTTGTCTAGTCTCCCCAAACAATAGATGGGTCCGTTCTTGTCAAAGGGTATCGTTGGTTGACTCGATGCCCAAAGAGCCAGGGGGAATTGGACTCCAGCTATTTCCTCGAGCAATTTGCGACCACGATCGCTCATGAGAGTGCTGATCCGTCGATTAGTGAGGAGAAGAGCCTGAAAGCTTTCATAAGAGAAATGTACTCTGACGATGATGGCGAGAACAATCTCATTCGGAAGTGAATCGAACATGACAGATGACATTTTTGATTCGGCCGTGAGGGAGATGATGCAAGCTCAGAGGAGGTCACGAGTTTCAAGTCAGGGCGAAAAGGAGTATCAATTTCTGTGCTGACGTTGATGAAATAGTGTTGTAGGCAGAACGAAGAAGAGAGGATGAGGTTTTATAACTCATTCGAGATCGGCTCGCTTACTACGTCTGTTATTACCTGCAGAGGACTCTCTAACATCCAAGACTAATGAAATGACCTGTTAATCAGTGAATGATGACTGTGACTGGTGCTTCGCTGGAGATCAGACTTGGTTGATGTGCAGCCACGACCGACCTCTAAGCAGCGTACGAAATCGTAGGTTCGACCAGGGCACCACCAAAGTATCATGTCCAACCAGCCCATGTCCCTCAGCGATCGGTCCACTCTCTGGCCAATGGATTCCACATACTGCCATCGTGAAATTTTTCGGCATAAAGCTCATAACTCTCCCCTCGTTCGTTCCCCAACCACTTCTTCTACCCTTCAAACCCAACTAGAAAGCCCTCAATGAGCGCTCGAACCTCTTCCGTGCTACGTACTTCTTGACTTCGAAGCCCTGCAATCACCCGAGGATTTTCTTCTACGAAGCGATTCCAGTTCCCTAGAATGTCCTGACGAATCCTTCGTGTCACAAGATCAGTGAGGTAAATAAATATGTGCTGCCTAATAGACATTTTGTCTTGAAGCTGCCTAATATCGTCGTGAATGCCTTGCCAATCCAGACTGGTGGGCGGCATCCCTATTTTCTGTCTTTGTGATGTCTCTATTTCGACGGATCTAGCACAAAGGAGAAGCGCGTAAACCGGGTGTTGCTCGAACCCAAGTATCCATGGCAGGATGAAGGGTGAATTCTGAGACATTGTATCTCCGAGTAGCCGGCTTCCAAGCTTCCAATCCCATGCTTGAATGGAGTCCAGGCCAATGAACGCAGTATGGCGCAATGCAAGACACAGGGCTGGAGGCAAAGAGAGCACCCACGCCTCGTAGTGTGAGATGCCTCTGGAGGTATGAGAGTTGAGAGTCGGTAGATCGTGCACGTCTATCTCACTTAAAATTTCTTGCATTCTGTAGGATATGTGAAGACCCAACAAGACGTTTTCTTCCCAGCTAGGCAATGCAAAGTGCTTTCTGAAGTGTCGAGCTTCCTGCTCCATGCGTTGCTCGATCCTCTGGAAGATGCGTAGCACGTTCTCATAGCTCTGAGATCTTATGGCTATTTTCTCTAGCGTCTGCAAGGACAGGCTAATGTAACTCTTGATACTGAACGCCGGCGGATCACGCTCCGTGATCAAAGCTAGAGGAAACTGGACAGCAGCGATATCGTATAGCAATCGGCCTCCTCGACTAATGATCAATTCGTGGAAGCGGTGACTGATCACAGTGAGAGCAACGAAACTGGCCTTCGAGAAGTCAACTTGCTGAATGATCATGAGAAGAACTTCGTTGGATAAGGCCTCTAGTGAAGAGGAAGACATGTTGTGAGGATGTAAAGACCTGAGAGCTTTCCAGGATAGAAGAATAAAGCTAACGAAGCTAATGAAGGTGTATCTATCCAAAAAAAATTCTGGGGATGTAAGATGTTGAAGTAAAAGTGTGTTGAAGAAGTTGTTAGTCTGCCTTCGGACTGAGTCTAAGTCAGAGTTACAAGTCAGGTGCGAACTAATTAACTTACATCTGAGAAATGGCGTACACCTTCATAACTTTCCGTCAATTGTTGGGCGTCCACGAAAAGGTGCAGTAGCTCGTCGTTGGTGTGAGCTCTCCCAGGTGATATGATCTGTTCTGTTTCTTATGCTTGATCTGGGATATATCCTCGAGCCCATAAAAAGGCACCATACCCCCCACGTCAAAACATCCTCAAGGCCCGGAATCCTGTATTATGTCTGGTATATCTGATCCAGGCCGTGACAAACTGTTCCGAAAATGAAGGAGAATTCCAAGTATTGTACTGGTGCAGCATGGTCTGGTATCGTTCTGGTCCTTTTATGGCAGTCTCCTAAGGATATGAAGGGAGACAGAGCGGTTCAGATGCCCACTCCGCCACTTCTACCTGCCTGCGCATACTCAGATCATCTAACAAAGACCAATCGTAATTCGAAGCACGGCTGAACAATTCATCTTATGGCAATTTCCAGCCACTGGTGAAATACCGCGAACCAATCTTCGCAATGAGAAAGAAGAAATGGCACTGCTTTGCAATCTATACAGTCTAACAGTACAGCACTTCACAGCGCAGAGAGTTTTCATACTCTCCAGCAAGAGAATTATATCATTTCGCTCATAGTCTTGTGAGCTTCCTCAGTCGAGGTGACGTTGGTTGGAGCTGGAGTCCAGGGTATGCATGAAAAAGGGGTCTCCAAGCCTTGGCAAATATTAGGGGGGCCTAGACTACTACTTACCAGGAGAAGGGCTAGCTAAAGATATGAGCTAAGTGCCGTGAGTATAAATGACAGTCATTCTGTCAAATGACCACCATATTAATATGATTGATTGATTGATTGAATCTTACACCTATCGAGCTATAGAGCTCATGAGGGAATCTATATAAAGCTTGAGATGAGGAAACCCTCTGGGGAAGAAAACCTCGTCTCCCTCTGTGTTGCACTATGAGGGTTTTTATCCTGTGTACCGAGTAGTCGTATCCTGCTAACAGAGTGTTGCGAGTCGTTGCGAACCGAGCAGCTTCCGTACGTTGCGATATGAGTGGTACAGTAGTCAACTCAATATGGCTCTTGTCTAGTCCTTACTAGAATATCAGAGGTACTGATCGGTACATGTGTCCAGCCCTATAACGCGTTGTACTTCCGCGCTCACAATCGCAGCTCCTCGCAACCCTCTATAGTTCTCAGTGCTTGTCCGTATATCTCGAGTGCCGCGATAGAATATAAACTTCTGCAAGAAGTTCTCAGAGTCTCTGGCCATCCTGGCCGTATGTAAGCAAAGGGCTCTGAGTCACTAGTCCATAGAGCTTATTATATAGGGTGACTCTTCGTAAGGACTTGTAGCTCATCGTTCGCTCGAAATCCAGGCCGCAAATCCGAATTAAGGCTCAAGACTATTACACAAAGTCTTGACTCCTTTGCTTGTATATCCCCTAAATGCCTTAGATCTTCTGTGTCTCTTTACGCTTCTTTTCACATCCTCTCGTTTCGTTTGATTTGTGTTATTAAGGTCAATTCAAATAAAGATTTATTGTGAATATATAATTTATTATAACTTAATCTTTTTAGTCCTATAGCTAAATAAATGCCCTCGGTGAGCTTGCACTGAGCAGCTGTCAGTCATTCAGACAGCTGGGATATGGATTTCTACCTTCTCGCGGTATCCGGTGTGAGTAGTCGCTGCGGCGATGAAACCAAACGAAATCCAGATGGCGGTGTGGGTGAACGCGTGCGCTGCGTACGCGAGTCGCCTGCGCGCATCGAACCAGGGGAATTGGCTTACGAAAACCATCCGACTCTTAAGTATCTGACTCGTACTCAGACCCGAAACTGACTCTACCATCAGTGGATGTGATATCGTTCTATTTGAGAGACAGGACACCCCTGTGCTTGTCCCCTCCTGAGATCACGCGTCGCGCGTGTAGATACGGCGACTCACTGGCGAGGAGAGGGAAATCCTTCGATACAGACGAATAAACAAGCGTTTATCAACCCTTGTTAAGGCCTATAGTCTTCGGTACAAACGAACTTGTTAAGACCTATAGGCCTCGTTAAGACTGGAAGCCACAGGCTACTCTTAGGAATCACAGGCGAATCGTCTTACACAAACGACTATACAGAATCACAGGCAGTTAAGGATACTAGTTTACTCGGAATGAGCTTGTACAAACTCGTTAAAGCGTGGCTACGGGCGCATTGTACGGGGGCATCTGTTAAGACGACGGGGACACAAGCTTG
>NW_006913659.1:230514-356498 GCF_000464535.1 Endocarpon pusillum Z07020
TTACCACACAGCTAAGGACTAACAAAATAGGCTTCGCAGACTTCCTCTTCAAACAGAACGTTCCAGACATCCCCTCACCATCCTGCGGGTGCGGTTGGAGAAGACAGACTGCCCAACACGTGGTTATGGACTGCCCGCTGCTCTCGGACAGACACAAGATGCTCGCCGCCGCCGGCACGACAGATTACCGCCGTCTCCTCGACGATCCAAAGGCCCTCAAGATAGTAACGCTTTGGCTAATGAAGGCTGGGGCCCTCCCTCAGTTCTCGTTTGCGGCTGAACAACTTTGCGCCTAACTACACTGCAGCTACAGAGCCCTGTGCACACCGTCGAAGCGCCCCAAAGAACTCGTCCACTCACTGGCGGTAAGGTTTTTTCCCTAGAAAGGTTTCCTTGCGTTTGTTCTTGTTTGTTATTAAGAGTTATAACTGCTCTTAATTGTACGTATCCCCCGCATGGACCAGCCCTAGGCCAGGACCACATCGGTGTAAGAATCAAATAAATAAATAGCTAAATAAATCTTGTTGTATTTTGTTTCTCTTGTTTGTACAAGTTCGTGTTGTACTGTAAAGGTTTTGTCTGTGAGGTTTTTTCGGTTAGATTTGATTATAACTGTACGTTCAAGGGTAACAGAGGGTGTTCAGTAGGTTTTGGCTTGTCGTCTTCACTCGAATATGTTCGTATTTATGATGTCCTTGTAGATCCTTGTGAGTAGAGCTCTGTAAGTCATCTCGTCTTGCCACTTCTGAGGCACGCTTCAATAAGAGCGAATCGATTATTGAAGAGCAACTTGTGGTGCCGGCACTCATACAACAGGTTCTCGAGATTCGATTCGTTACCAGATGTATCTTCTCACACTCATCCGCAGGCGGCCGTGAAGGCCTTTTGTTGTTCGCCACGCGTCGTAGCCCGACCCTGTGGCTCGCACCCACCCGCCTTCCAGGTGTTGAGCTTCGTTTCGTTTCCTCGAAAGCGAGTACTCACGCTGGATACCACGAGAAGGTAGAAGCTCATCATCCTATTGATTCAATCAATGCCTTGCGTGCTCGCAAAGAGCATATTAATATGATAAGAGAGGCATATTTTGACTATACTATAATCATATTTTCAATAAAATACGTTATAGATAATAAGATTTTATTAGATCACAGACAACTAAGTTGCATATTCTTACACTCTCTAAGTAATATCATGGTTAGGCTTAATCTAAGCGCACTTTGATGGCTCTCCTAGCATTATTTTAAGAGGGCCTCTTCCTGCTAAGTAGTACTAGTAGAGTACCATTACTACTACCAAGACATAAGATCACGAGTCAAAAAGGCAACGTTGATCTCGCACAAGACTACATCTTGCCAACATATATTTTAAGTTTCTTTATATAGAAAGGGGTTTTTGACTGGTAGAATCTCGATTGGATGTTCGACAAAATCAAGCGTCTACCCCGACAGTGGCCTATAGCTTCACACCCTTCAGAACATTGGTCTTGATGCCTGTCAGCTCTCCGCCGTAACCACCTCTCCCTTCTCCACCCTTGTAAATCGGACGGATACTCCCAAGCTTCTTTTTCGCCTTTTCATACCGCATCTTTTTCTTTACGCGAGGATTACGGATCTCCTTCTTTCGTCTGGGCGCCAGTCCTTTATTCTTGGAGATGGCATAGGTGATTGCCCGCTTCCCATCTGGTCCTACCTCTTCTTCAATATAGACTTGGCCGCCTTCCTTAACAGCTTGAGCCTGAGCTTCAGCCAATGCTTTCCTTTCGTCCTTTTTCTGCTTCGTACGAGCAGATACCATATCGTAGTAGTCATCTTCGTCAACACCGTCACCTCTGACCTCTTTGGCCAATCGAATGTCTTCTGCCTCGTCACCGCTGGCCTCGCTACCTAAACGCTCATTTTCCCCAGCCTGAGATTGCCCTTTCCGCTGGGCTTCGCGCATCAATCTTGCTTGGCGATCCTTCAGTCGCTCCTTATATGGCAGATCTGCATCTCCACCTGCATCTCTGGAAGCAGCACCACGTTTGTTGGACTTTTGCGCAATTTGGGAAGTGTAAAAGCGAAGACTCTTCTTTCTGAGGGCCTTTTCGGCTACTTCTTGTGCTGTAAGGGCTTCTTCATCGCCGAACTCGGAGTTCTCCTCCCCATTGCTCTTCCTCCCGATATCCTTGAGCCTCGCCTCTTTTCGCTTGGTCAATAAAAGGACATCTAGGTCGGCAAGTTTAGCCTCGGTCCTTTTCATCTGCAGTTGTCTTTTAGCTTCGACCAGCTCCTGTGCCTTTGTAGCTGCTCTTTCCGTCTTCGTTCTCCTCTTCTTCTTTGCAACGTAGTCATCATTCATGGAATTCGGTATGCTCGCTCCGTTCATACGGGGCTCCGGCTCAGCTTCTATCAGAGTACCCGACTCCGCTTCTCTGGCCACGGCCTGGAGTTCTGGTAAAGGAGTATCCTTGATATTTTCCCATAGCTGTCTTGCCCGGAAAAGACTATGAACAATTGGATGATCTCGAAGCTCGGCCGGTGACAAAGCAAGCGCGTTCGAAGAGGCAGGATTCGTTGTGGAGGTTAACAACGCGAAATACATTCCAATTGTCCCAAGATACGTAGACAGAGCCCTTAACTTGATCGTAGCAATAGGTGTCTCGTGCACCAGCAAATCTTCCACAATGGCCCCGTTCTCGCCCTTCCTTGAAGAACCCTTCGCCTTAACAACTGCCTCTGCTGCCTTTGCAGCTAAAGTCAGTTCTTCGTGCAAATTTTGGAGCTCCACAAAATCCTTTGCAAGCGGCTCGAATTCTGGATATCTGCTTTTCAGGATTTGGGCCTTCTCTTCCGAAGATGCATCTTCTTTGATTTCCAGCTCTGGCAGTCGTTCCGTGAAAGTATCCCTCCGCAACTCAATCCCTGCACTGTCTTCCTCCATCCATCGATTTTCGTCGAAACCAAAGTCCGCTTCACTCAATTTCTGGAGCTGCTTCTGCTGAAGTCTGCGTGCCTCCCGCTCTTCCTCGAGTGCGTCAGCTTCCGTCTCAATGGCATCTGCGTTGTAGTAGTCGGCTTTGGAGGTTCCCCAGTCTCGCAAATTGTCCTCCTCCTCCCCTTCCTCGTCTGGTCTCTCGAATGCTGAAGCCTCGCCATCTGATTCAGGAATGTCATCTTCGGTGTCGTCGTCTTCGTCATAATCTAGGACTTCTTCGTCTGAGAGCTGTAAGAATGCATCTAGAAGCCTTTTAGCTTAGTCACCACAGATTTTAGTAAGATTTCGATTTTGCCTACCATCTTCATGGAGTTTTCGCCGTTTGCTGGAAGGGCCATCGTCAAGTAAAATTTGATCTCGTCCGGCGAAGAACTCATCTTCGGAGTCTGCGAATGTTTCATTCACTTTGTATTTCGTCTGCTCCACGCTTTTCGAGGTATGTTTCGTAGAATCATGCCCATTCGAGTTCTGATTCTTGCCCATGATCCAGAGTCTGTGTTGTTTGGCGGACAATGTGGTTGGTAATTCAGAGCTATCAGCACTAAAAAATATTGTAGGTGCGGGATGAAATCTTGGCCCATCTTTAGCCCCAGTTCGTTTTGAGGTCAACCACACTAGTTACTCTGCATTGCTGCTGTGGTCTTTATACCAACACTATGAATATCAGATGGATCCGGATTAAATTTATGGCAGTTAAGTAAGTACTAGAGATGTCTATCCAGGTCACAGTGTACAAGAAGCCCGGAAGGCTTACGTAGTAATTTGTAGTAATTTGGTGTACCTGTCAAACTAAGGCCAATTGGCGCTTAGGCACCCTAGGAGATGGCAGCATCCTAGTGGCTATGTTAGATAGCTAGTCGCCTCGAAGGAGGAATAATCGTCTGAAGAAACATGTCAAACATAAGCTGATTTACGATTCTCTGAGGGCCGCGGTCCTTTTGGCCCAACAGTTATGAGCCCGATTGATGCTTTAGCTTAGGGTTTTATGAATCCAAGCCGAGCTCCATGGTAGCTAGTATAACCGAAGATTTATGGTTTCCAGGACTATATATCGCCTCCTAATTTCATGATCCTGCTGAATCATATAATAGCTAGCTAGGGGATATACCTCTGCGCCCTTGTTGATACAGATGAAAGTGGAATATTGTCAACGAAACGCATTGATATGAAGACAGGTATGAATGTACGGTGATCACGCAGGTGCCAAAACAAGCAAACTAAAATTGGCGTTGCATCCATCTTCCCTCTGAATGAATTCCTGAACCAGATAGAGACTACGCTCATCGAGGACGTCCTCATCTGATCCTAGAGGACCCCAGTCCACTGGCCCTTTGCGGTCACCATCCATCTCATACAGATGCCCATCTTTGTGTGACTTCACGAAACAAACATAGTGAAAATCGACCTCGTCTTCGGGGTTTTCGGGAACCTCTGAATCGCCTTGTAGAGCAAACATGCTATAAGCAGATTCAAGCTCGGCATCATTCTCTAGCATCCGGGCGCGGTCGAGAGGCTTCAACTGTCGGCAGCTCTCAAGAAAACGGGACAAGTGGGAATCAGGAACTAAAATTGCGGGATGCATGCACAGTCAGTGTTTTCTCGAAGGTGAAAGAACTCGTTCAGCTCCTTAGATCCCCACGAGATGGTGAAAGATTGCCACGTGATAAAGATTCTCGATTCGAGTAGGCTTGTACACGTCTTCATTGACAGAGAATGTTCATTCACTCACGGATGAATCGCCTAGAATCTCCATTGCTGATAGCGTGCAAAATACCATAAAGTCCACAGGCGTTGTTGATCATTTGTCTGTACCACATCACCTGCTCATCTTCGCCGCAACCATCATAGCATTTCCTTAATGCTTCTTCTTTGGCCTTGTGCTCCTCGTATTTGGCGGAAGTAGGGAAGACAAGAATAAGGGCAAGTGCAGGCCGAGGAGTGAAAGCGAGCAACTCGGAATTGTCGATCGACAGAACATCATAAAAAGCCAACGAAGGCGAGACGCCCAACTCATGTATCAACCTTGTAAAGATTGTGGGATTCGACTCGAGCGGAACATAATGTTTGTTGTAAACCATCTTGTGGGCTTCTGACATATTCACCAGGATGCAACGAAAAGGACATTAAAGAGAATGGTGCCACCCCTTCAGAGACTGTTCACAGATAAAGTAGGCGACCATAATGACCGAAGTGCGACCCAGTTTTGGTTCACAACCTACTTGCCAAGAGAAGGGGTAGCTAAATAAATGAGCTAAGTGCCGTTGATGGAAAGAACAGCTATTCGGTCAAATTATACTGTGACTATATTTTCAGCAAAATACGTGGTGGATAATAATATTTCATTAGATCATAGATAACTAAGCTATGTATCTTTGCACATTTTAAACAATCTTACGATAAGACTTAACCTAAGCGCACTTTGATGGCTCCCCTAGCATTATTTTGAAGAGGGCCTCTTCCTGCTAAATAAGATGGGTTCGAACATCATGACTTGTCAACCACGGTAGAGATTGACTTTGCCTAGAAGTTAGTCTCATCTAGCTCAAGATGTCACTAGTATGAGGGGGATAAATAATTAAGTCCATCAATTCAAATTCTGATGATTTATTTTGTGGCTGTTGACATGAGCTCCAGGTTCCTTCCTCCGACCAATATCACGAAGACTACGGGTATTGAAAGCAGAAGCGCCCATTCACATATCAGAGACATATCCTATGAACAACTGATATTGGCAAGCCCTGATCGGTCCCACTCTCGGCTGTCTACTTCAAGGTCACCAGCCTCCCATTCACGGCAGCCACCCTACAAGCCTCCTGTGCACTGGCATAACTTCCCGCACTGGCGCCAATATTTCTTCCGGACGCATTGTTTGCAAGGTCCATCCTCTTCTCCTCCGCCGGGCCATTGGACCCATCCTCGTGGTTATCGCCGATGCTCTTGGCGTTGCCAGCGCCCAGGTCGATGGTCATGCGGGCATTCCAGTAGCAGTGGCGGAAGGCGTCGCCCTTGCCATTGTGCAGGGTGTTGGCGGGGAAGAGGTTCTGGGCGGCTTGGGCGGCGATGTCAGCGTGGCCCTGAGCCTTGACGCAATCGTCCACATTCCAAGGGATCATGCACCAGCCAATTTCGGTGACGCTGGGAAAGTAGTTCGACGAGCTGGAGCCGGAGCCTGACTGAGCCAGGGGCGCGGCGAGGGCGCCGCTGACGATGGCGAGGAAGGCGGTGTTCAGGATTGTGGTGAAATGCATGGTGGAAACTTTGTTTTTGTAGGCTTGGACGGTTTGTAAAGATATGGATTTTTGACAAGGAAATGTCGTGGGGTGTTCTGCGTGATTCTTATGAGTGGTCTGGCTAAAAGATACTCAAGGTATTCCACTTGATGCCTGCAATATCTTCTGGCTCTATGTTACTTGGGGTTCGACCCCGGCCACTTTATAGACGTCCTGCCCCAGAGTGCTGCCGCCTTGACGATCATGGCATAAGGGTGGCAGTGCCATAACGAACGGCCAATCTCGCTTGACCATCTATTCCTTTAGTCAACAAAATGCGTTACACGTAGGTGGCGTTCTATATGCTGTGGAATCTTTGTGTTGCGCATCTTCTTAGCGAGATCGCGTTTCAGAAAGCGAAGATCTCGCCTTCCTGATGACCAACGAAGCCGGGAAAAGAGTTGCTCAGCCACTTACCTTAAGCTGGTTAAGTATTCGGCAAGCAGAGGATTGATATGCCTTTTGCGTGACGTATGATGGTAATTTAGTTGCAAAGATGGTCAGCACATTTATTAAAGGATAGAACGCCAAGATCCGTTGTGTGTTGGTCAATTGGCGATCGCAATGTTCGCTAACAGGTTCCCGGAAGAGAAACTGGAATGGGCAACAGGGTCCGACGAGTGAGACGCAGATGTTGCTAGCACGGACTCCGTGAACTCATCGCTACTTTACAGGGAGATTTAGGCAGAGGGAGGCGGCGGGGAGGCGGCGAGGAGGAAGCGTAGCTGATTGCTGCAGTGCAGTGCAGTGATGCGCATGATTTTTCTTTTCTTGGCAAAACTGTGGCATGCACTGCGCTTAATCCAACTGTTGCCCAAGACTCCAGCTCAAATTGCTGCTTTAATGGAGCATCAGAGTTCATGCGTCGATGGAAAAAGTAGGTAGCACGGCAAGCCAACTCCAGGCAGAGAGCGTCAACAGACCCTAGCATCCACCTGACTATTCGGTTGGCTGGCTCTGACGTTCATGGGGTCCCTCTCCACCAAGAACCATTTCCCTTTGGATCAGAAGGTTGCCCTCGGCATATCCTCTAATTTTTTCAACTTCTGCTGACCTGCCACCCGTAGACTGCAATCATCACTGGCGGCTCCCAGAATTGGATCTGTCGGCAGCCAAGCATATCGTATCCAAAGGAGCGAATGTTGTGATAGTTGGCCAAAATGCACCCAAGCTTTCCATCATCTGGTGCTGTGCCAGCCACTGCATCCCCGGGTTCTTCACAAACACCTCCATTGATGCCATCCGTAGAGAAATGGACACCAGCTGCTAGTCAGCAGCTTACATGGCCCATGCCACGCTCAACCGCTGGTTAGCCTCTACACCCAAAGAGCTTGTCAAATCCCTGGAAGAGCACTCCTCGACTGAGTCAAAATACATCATGTTCACCTCCTCAACCCTAACCTGCTTCCCGGTGTCCGGCTACGCCCCCTACACCTGTGCAAAAGGGCTCATGAAATTCCCTATCAGACACCCTCGTGCAAGGAGTACGTAGTAGCTATGCATAGTGCGTTGTACAACAAGATACACAACATCTCTTCTTCTTCTTCTCCCAGTTCAATGGATATTAGAATCCACAACCTGTTTCCCACGGCCATCCTCACCCTGGCTATCAGGATGAATACAAGCTAGAACCAACCCTGACTCTAATGCTAAAACAAGACGATAAGCCCCAGCACCCGGATGAAGTAGCTAGGATCGCGGCCCAGAGGCTAGAGAAGGGCAACTATCTCATCACGAGGATATTTCTGGGCCATCTTCTACGGGTATGAGGATGGGCGCAAGCTCGAGGGATGGCCTTGTAGATCCGTTTTCGAGTCTGTTGGGAAGTGTGGCGGTGTTATTTGGTCGCGCCGGATTTTGTTGGCAAGTGCAGGCAACGGGGAAGAGAGGAAGTGGACGAGGGCAGCAAATGATACGCGTAGAGTTTACACGAATCACGGGTACTAAATGATGTTAGACGGATTAGAGAACCATCTCTCAGTACATCAACTCACACGATGCTAGACTTTCAGAGCAGGAGGCCTTTCTATCTTGTAAAGCCATACTGCGGCAAGGCAGCCCTTTCTGACATATACCTTAAGCCTCTCTCCTCAAACCTCCGATGCATTCTCCCTACCGATCTCAACTCCCGATCCAGTTTCCATCTCCATCCCATTAGCCGCTGCACTTCCAGATCCTGTCCGAACACCAATGTCAATCTCCCCAGCTACCTCCCCAACTAACTCCTCCAGCACCCTCCTTGGATCCCCATTCCCTACAACACCACAATGATTCCCGCCGTCATCATCAAGATCCCAATGCAAAAAGGCCCTCGCCACCACCTCCGCCCTCTCCAAATCCTCCTCTTCCTCCTTCCCGCCAACCGCACAGACACTCACCAAATCCTCTCCCTTCGCCGCCAATTTACTCAACTGACTGGCCCTCTGCACAATCGGCGCAGGGACCCCATTCATAGCCGCGCATTGTGTGCCAAACGACTCCGTGCTCCGACCTGGACGTAGATTATACAGATAGGTAACCTGCGTGGCGGACTGACCGGCTTCCGCGTGCTGGTCATCATCGTGATGGTGTTTCCGATCAACACGCACCTCCATGTGCGCGAATTGTAATCCGTTCTGGGGCGGGAGGAATCCCATCTCAAATATATCATGGAAGTGCGTCGCGGCCAGCACCTTCGGCCGCACGCTTTCTCCTTCTTCACCAATCTCGCCCAGCAAATGTTGCAACACGCCAGCAACCAACCCTGCCCCATCACAACTGTCTGTTCCCTTGCCAAACTCATCCATAACCACCAACGACCTGTTCGTTGCCATTTTGAGGATCCCAGCGATCTGCTGCAGATCGATCATGAATGCCGAGTGGGGACGGGATACCGTCTCGCAGGTGCGGATGCGAGTGAGGATGGAGTCGGTGAGGCCGACGAGGGCGGAGGTGCAGGGCACGAAGGAGCCGAGGTGGGCGAGGTAGATGGTTAGGGCGATGGATTTGAGGTAAATGGATTTTCCGGAGTAGTTGGGGCCGGTTAGCAGGAGTATGCGCGGTGGTGGCGGATCTTCATCTTCGTCTTCGTGGGGATGGGAGGAAGGTTGCCTGGTTGGGCGTTCCGAGGTATGCCTGTAGGATTGGTCGTCAGGGTCAGTACCACCGATTAGGAAGGCGTCGTTGGTGACGTAGGAGGGGACTGTCATCTCTTGGAGCAGATGCCGGCAATTCTTGATGTCAATTATATTCTTTTCGGTCATCCGGGGTCGAACGAGGTTGTATTGACGTGCGGCTTGGGCGAAGGCAAGCATGCAATCTAACTCTCCGCAGATGTCGGAGACCGAGATGAGAATTTCTTCGTGTTGAAGGACTCGTTGGGCGAGGTCGTAAGAGATTTCGATTTCGAGGTCTGGTCCGTGATAGGTTAATTCGCTGCTTCAAGTAGTAACATGGAGTTTCACTCACCACAGATCATATTCCACAGATCTCCCAGCCTTTCATCCATAGCCCGCATTCGATCGTCTTTGAGATAGACTTGGTTCTCGGTGGTGAACATACGTTCCCACCGACTTCCACTCGCTGGATCGTCTGGATCACCTTCGTATAGTGGTTGCCTGGTGTGTGGATCGAGTGGTATCGTAATGTGATAGCCCAATTGAGGGAAATAGATCACGTTGAGCTTCATCGCAATGTGATCGGGCAGCTCTCGAGCAATTTCAAGTGCCGTCCGAGAAAGAAGATCATCCATGCCATCATAGATATTCTTGAGGTCATCCAACTGATCGTTAACTCCACGTTTGACGACGGTACGGTTCTGCTCAATCGAAGATTCACGATCGAAAATGTCATTGATATTCCTACCCACACTCTGAAGCAATCGGGTATCCAGCACCTGCATAGACTTTGCCAGCAGGGGCAAGCTTTCACCACCAAGCACCTCGCGCAAAGTGTCTCGGATGTCGATTGTGTGGTGAGCAAACTCAAGAAGCGTTGCCCAGACACCAGACTTAAATCCCCCAGATTTCTGGTTGCCCCCATTGACACCTTTATGGAGATGTATCATGACAGTGCGAATGTTCTTGATCATGCTCATACTCCTAGACAGCTTCTGTAGTGGAATCTGGTTTTCTGGCCTGACGAAGACACCAATGAAATCGAGTCGATGGTTTGTCTCTTCTAGATCTAGACTGGGCCGGAGGAAGGTCTGCCGTAGTCTACCTTTGCCTTGTGGTGTACGAGCATAGTGGTGGAACAGTCCGTAAATAGAAAGTGACTCTTTGGAGCCCGTTGAGCCAGGACCCTGGTTGAATGCGTTAGGATGAGATTCTGGCTGGATGATCTGTAGTGAAAGTAGGGTATCAGGACTGATGAACCTGTAAGTGTATATTAGAGAAGGCCTAACAGAGGATAAAATGCCTACATAGTATTTTGCAGAGTGAACATCTCTAAGCTTCTCACTCGAAAGGCCCATTGAGCATCAGGATCGTCTGGTAGATAGTCCGCAGCTCTTCTTCTTTGCAAATGAGTCAAGATTGCCCCTACACATCCAGCACTAACTCGGCTCTCGAAGTCAATCCAGCTTGACAGACGCAACAATTTACCTTGACGGTTAGTGGAGCCAAAGTTCTCGTGGTCTTGCTCATCATCATAGGTCGAGGCATCTCCTGGGACCAGGAAGATGGTCCCATCATTTCTTGCAATCGCCGATTCAAGGTTGATGAGCTTAGTCTTTGTTCCTTCGTAGGCGAATTCTTGCGAAGGCCGTATGTCAACTTGGTACGGAAGGGGAGGCTCCGATCCAACTATCGCCAAAATCAGTCCGCATCTTTTGATGGTGCGCTAGATACAGACCATCACCAACGAGTGAACCACGACCTAGTCGTCGAGTAGCTTCTGAGTCATTGTCTTCTGGGCCTACTCTGGGAGAAAGTAGGACAATGGTTGGCCGAATGTCTATTTTCACTAGTTTTTGTCAACGATGCCGACATTGCTGCACCAATTATAGTAAGTCTTGCATGTTTCGATCGCCTCAAGACTCCCGTCAATCACGTCCTGAAGGCAATATAACGTTTCATTGCGCGCGACATAGTATGCACAGCCAATGGTCCCTTTCTGCTGTCGATCGATTGCCATAACAACTTGCTCCAGATCCTCATCGACTTCCTCATTGTCCGCCGCATGATAGGTTTGCGGTTGAGATGCATCACGGTCATGAGGGATATGATGGTGACTAGATGCTTGATTGTAAGGGGGATCAATGGACCTTCTTCTAGAAGAGGATTGCGATGGTAATGATGGTCGCTTGAACCTGCTGCTCTGGGAGCTCCAGCTCTGGGAAGTGCGTGCACTGGAAGAAGTGAGAGAGGCCCGCCGCTTACGCTTGAAGCGTGGCGCCATAAGAATATCCCTTTTTGAAGCTGCACAAGAGGATTGTGAGATCCAGATGTGGATTGTGGGTTGTGGGTTGTAGAGCTGGAGGTTGGCTGGAGAGAAATCACAAGAGCTACTCTTGCCAAACCACGAAAAGAATCACAACCCGCACAATTAACCAGCACCATCAGGTCTGAAGGTGATTTTTTCCGTGAGACTAAGATTAGTTTATGCATCTATATTTCTAGTTTTGGACTTCGCTCTCCTTCCATGACCCAACAAGACGGCCGCCCTCAGCCCTCTTGACTCGACACCAAAGCCCAACTTGCTTATCCAGGATGAATTTCCACAGCACCAATGTCCAGCTCTTGTGGTAAGGTAACGGCTCGTAGAACTCCTTTGCAATCTTATGCAAAGAAGGGAGTCGACTCCATGGCACTGCTGGAAAATCATGGTGCTCATTGTGATATCCAACATTGTAGGTGAGGAGATTGAGACCACCGTAGTAGGAGTAAGTCTCTGGAATTGGTACATTGCTGGGTTGCTTGGGCACTGTCGCAGGAGCATCAAAAACGTAGTGTTCGGCAATAAAGTGAGCTGCACAGGGATGAAGTGAGCCTGCGAGGAAAGAACTCATAATGAGATATATCAGCGCATTCGCTCCGCATGCTCGAACGAGGCACGCGTCAAACGCCAATTGCACGAATATGTTGGCGAAGTGGACCTTTGTCAGAGGTACTTGATATACGAACATTGGTCGAATGGCATAAAACAGTATCTGAAATGTGCAAAAGAAGGCCTTTCCAAGCAGAGAATCGAGAAAGATGGCTTCTAGAGGTGTCGGCAGATCTGCGTCCAATCCATCAACACCGAGCGACTTGTGATGCGTCAAGTGATACGGTCTGAAAGAAGCTGAGTAGGGAATGCCAATTGGTAGGTTTGCAAGGATTGCAATGGCTCGATTCGCAGATGCTGAGCGGAAGGCAAGGTTGTGGCTGATCTCGTGAATGGAAAGGAAGAGATTCTGGTTGGCAGTTGCACCAACAATGTAGGCTGTCATGAGGAATCTCCATGACAGAACTGGTGTCGAGGAAAGAGCATAGGCGCAGTAGATCTGAAGTAGGACAACCAGCACTACAAGGTACTTGGTGAGCGGCTCTGGTCCACACAATTTGGTGACTTCAGGATGCGCTCTGATGATAGCTTGTCGTCGAGTTCTATGAGGCTCCTCGGTATATGTCCAAAAGAAGTCATCGTCTTTTGAGGCTGCATCTTGCAATTGCGACGATTTCGACTCTGGTGGGGCAGATTCGGGGCTTGTGGCTGCTGTGGATATCTGTAGTCGTGCCCGTGTCTCGGTGGAAATGACGGAAAAGACCATAATCATTAAGCGGAACATAAACTGATTCCGAGAAAGACACGAGAGCAACAGGGCAACGAAGGTTGAAAAAGTTATCGTTTTGGTGCGGATGTTCTGCGGAGTGGTACGCCGGGTCATGCAGGGGCGAGCAGGGATTTCTTGCATCAATTGCTGAAGGCTCCATCTAGATTTCCACGTGGGCCTTCCATAATCAGATGTTTGGATAGCTGTCAGCTAACAATGAATAATAAGGGCTCCACCAGCACAGTAGGAATCTTTACGCGCATCCGAAAATGGCTCAGTGATGGATTTCTAAGAATGTGACAATTGGACGAACATGCATGTTCAGTGCCCGTGAAAGAGCTACAACAAGTCGGTCTACGCAAGTATGGCTGGTTACATTAAATGATGAATGGAGTAGGTAATGCAACATCGGCATACACAGTCTGTCGCACAAGGCAACTCTCAAAAAGCTCCTCCTGGGAGACCTTGCCTAACTGCCATTCTTCCTCTAAATGTGACGAGCACTTCTGTACGGCCTCTTGATTTGCTGCTCTGAACCCAATCCAACACCCAATCCACGAGGTAGTAATAGCACCATGAAATTCTCCTATGGGTAGGTCAAAAGAAGAAATAGGCCAGAAGGAAGCTGAGAAGGCAAAGTCCCGCCACAATTTGCACAGGTACCCCAGTCTCACCAGTTTGTTGCACAACCGTCTGCATTTTCTCGCTCGCTTCCTGGACTTTCCTCTGCCGCAATTGAGGGTCGCCCAACTGACTGGTCAACTTCGATATCTGTGCTTTTGCATCTGCCAGCTGTTGCTTCAGGTCTTCCTGAGATTTAGGAACAGCACTTGAGACTGCAGCCGCTACGGAGCTAACGGTGGATGGGGCCGTAGCAGTCGATGATGAATTGTTCGTCTCGTCTACCGACTTCTTCCCGTAATCCTTCGTTTCAGTGGATGTGACGGCTGAATGCGTAGCTGGAGAGCCAAACTGGGGTGAGGGAGACGAATAGGCAGGTGGCTCTTCCGAGTTCCGATGGGGTGCGGGAACACCGTTGGTGGTGGACGTAGCGCCTTCAGCAGGCAGAAAATTGACTCTGATTTTACGTTCCTGGATTGACGATTTTGCGGTCTTTTCAATCGCTTGCCAAATCGCTGGAATGTTCGAGACATCTTCCGATGTGATGAGAACTGACTGGACAAGGAATTTGTCGCGACACTTTGCATCAAGAGGAGGATCTTCTTTCATTGCTTGTAAGAGCACTGTAAAATTGTTAGAATGAAAGCGGGTAGTTGATTGTGTTCGTACCTTGAACATCGACCGAGCCATTAGGGTGGATAAGACCAGAGTTTGGTCGCACGCAGTATCTGGCTGGCTTTAGCATGACCCCATCTCGACTTCCGGATGCTACATACTGCTTGGGAGCTGTAGTTTTGACCTAAAATCTTGTTGTTAGCACAAGATATTTACGCAAAATTTGGGGGTGGAGGCCATATAGACCTTGAAAGCAAGAGGACCATCGTGCGGATTTCCAAGGCGAAGGGTTTCGGAGACCTCACGATTGAAAGGTCCTATTTCGCAGTCAGTGCTGTGGTGAAAATTCTATACCGTGTACATATATACGCTTGAAGCCCAATTCTGGTGGAGAAAGGTCAATCGACATGATCGCGGTGAATTGTGGAAGTAGAAGGTAAGAATGAGAAGACGCAGTCGCAAGTTTGTATCTTGTCCGACGGAATCGGGTAAGACACCAACGGTTCAGGACTAACGCGCAAGGTTGCTTTTGAGCAAGCAAGAATTGCGGACTGAGCACAAGGAAAGCTGGACAGTTATTCTGCGTGGGGTGTAAATAGGTAATCGGACATGAGTGTGGAGTGACGAAAGAGAGGTCGGCTGGTCCTTGCGACTGGGAAAGCTTGGTGGCTGACTGGCTGACTTTCCCTGACGCAGTGGGGCACACAAGTTGGAGTAGAGTAAACCAGCCTGCGCCTGCGCCTGTACATTATACAATTCGCGGGCATCATTCAGTTCACCAGCCTTGTGGCTAATTCGGTACATTACGATTCTTCTTCACCTTCATCAGACTTTCGGTCAACCTTAGGTTACGTAGACACAACCAGCAGTATGGCTTCTACAGATCTAGAGCAACTCCTTGAAATGGGATTTGAGAAAGAACGTGCTGAACTTGCGGTGAAGCATACAGGCGGCTGTCAGTACCGCTCTCAGGCATGACATTGAGAGTGGCCATGGCTGACAACACTTTTAGTACAAGGAGCGCTTGAATGGCTCGAGACGAACCAGGACAAGTCAATCGAGGATATCAAAGCTGCTGCGACGGAGGACTCCGGCCCTGCTCTCAACCCTGGTGAAACTGCCAGAAGTTTGGTCTGCAACGAATGTGGCAAAAAGTTCCGTTCAACTGCACAGGCAGAATTCCACGCCTCAAAGACCGAGCACCAAGACTTCTCAGAATCAACAGACGAAATTGCCCCGTTGACAGAAGAAGAGAAGGCAGCTAAGCTGGCCCTACTCAGGGAGAAGCTCAAGGAGAAGCGAGAAGGTATGTCGGAGCAAGACAAGATTGACAAGAAACGAAATGAGGAAATTCGGAGGAAGAGCACCAAGGAGACTCAGGATATCAAGGAAGATCTGGCGAAGAAAGAGCAGATTAAAGAAGCAGCAAAGAAACGACAAGAAAAATTGGCAGACGTCGAGGCCAAGAAGAGAATTCAAGCGAAGATTGCAGCGGACAAGGAGGAGCGGCGCCTCAGGACCGAGCGTGAAAAGGCGGAGAGAGAAGGACGAGCAGCGCCACCACAGCCCGTGCCTGCTGCTGGTCCTACGTCCTCTGGCCCGGCGACATCGAAACCTGCATCTGCATACACTGAAACACGACTGCGTCTTCAAACCCCGAACGGGAACATCATGAAGGCGTTTCCGGTGGAAACCACCCTCTTCGAGGTGGCTGCAGAGTTGAGTAAAGAGAGCGGAATGGAAGTGGAGAGTTTCACTCAAACGTTTCCAAGGAAAGTGTACAACAACGAATTCTTTGGCGAAACATTGAAGGAGTTGAAGCTGGTCCCCAGCGCAAGTCTCATAGTGAAGTAGGTGCTCTGGTCCTTACGTGTCTGCATTGGAGGGATTCTGGTGTTTATGTAGCTGCAGCAAGACTGCACAGAAAATAGAAATGTATCTCAGGCCTGAGCGCTTTCACTCCATGCTCACTGACCACGAGACAGAGAATATCCTCTACCCTGGTGACCTAATTTGGTGTCAAGCATCTTATCAACGCACCTCACGTTTCGAGGCCTGGCCAGAAGGCGATCTTACGGATGAGAACAGTGGAAAATGAAAGAATCGTCCCAGATACTTGATAGCCTCCAGGAAGTGTTTTCAGATGCGTCCCAATAGAAAACGTGACTGCGCGTTAAGCTAACTTCTATTGACTTAGCGCACTTCAGCTGCTTGCACGTCAACATCAACTTTTACCAACTCTCCATACAGATTTCAGAATGGTCGTTATTTATCGTTGCAGTGCAATGAGATGTTGAAAGAATGCCAGCGTTCGTTACATGCAACCTTCTTCTGCCGTAACATCTAACCATGCGTCACAGTGTCGGGGACCAACACAAGTCCAGCAATGGCCCATCTGCCAATCCCTTCGAGGAAGAACCACCTCGAATGAGCGAATACACTGCACAGGAGATTGCAATATTACAGAGTCGGCTGAACAAGCAGCTTGGGCCGGAATACATCTCATCTCGACCCGGGGCAGCTGGACAGAAGGTACACTATCTAGCGGCTGAGAAAGTCATCAACCTTGCCAATGAAGTTTTCGGGTTCAATGGCTGGAGCAGCGCGATTAAGGTCATCACAATTGATTTCATTGATGAAAATCCACACAATGGAAAGATATCGTTAGGGTTATCAGTTACCGTTCGGGTTACGTTGAGAGATGGGACATATCATGAGGATATTGGCTATGGGCATATCGAGAATTGTAAAGGAAAAGCGGCAGCATTCGAAAAGGCTAAGAAAGAGGGCACGACCGATGGATTGAAGCGTGCACTAAGAACATTTGGCAATGTTCTGGGAAATTGCATCTACGACAAGGATTTCCTGGGAAGAGTCACCAAGATCAAAACCGCTCCATCGAGATGGGATGCGGATAACCTACACCGTCATCCAGACTTTGCTCCAGTGAAAAAGGAGCAGACAGGGGAGGATAACAGTACCACAACAGTTGTCGCAACCGGGGTGGCGTCACACACTGAAGGGGAAGATGAATTTGGAGCAGATTTTTCTGATACAGATTTCAGCGAAAACCATAATAGCCATCCAGACGAGGTGATCCTACCAGTAGAGCCACAAATTCCACAGGCTCCAGCCAGGGCAGCTGCACAGAATCTGAAGCTCCACCCAGAACAGACGCGGCCATCTGCTCCTCAAATAAATGGCGGTGTGAACACCCCTCCAAGAAGACCCCAATCGAGGATATCGGCACCATCACTTGACCATCGCGTACAGCAACCTCCCGTGCAGCGCAACCCTTCTCATGACCATCGACCACTTCCAGCTCAGCAAGCCGCAAGTATCAAAGTAGACTCGGGGGCAAACGTCCCAACTGCTCCACGAACGAGCAGTGGCAACCAATCGTCCTCCCCAGGTCATGTATCGCAGCATTTTGGTGCACCTCAGGCCGCTACTGGCCAAGTCCA
Organism: Endocarpon pusillum Z07020; assembly: GCF_000464535.1. Taxonomy (NCBI): domain Eukaryota; kingdom Fungi; phylum Ascomycota; class Eurotiomycetes; order Verrucariales; family Verrucariaceae; genus Endocarpon; species Endocarpon pusillum. Next base: position 248,193 of record NW_006913659.1, read on the forward strand.
ACAGCACAATGCTCAACCATCTAACCAGCAGCAAACCCCTCCAGTTGGCTTCTACTCGGCGCGAGCAGCCTCAGTCCTTAATGGAGCTCCAGAGGGCCCTGCAGCACCCATTTCGCAATTCAATCCGCATTCCGAAAGTCCTTCGATAAGGAAGACAGTCGGAGTGGATCATTCTCGATCCGTGCCCGTCAAAAGAGCAGCAATGGTCGTGACCGAACAACCACCTGCACCATTGCCAGGGCTCCGTGAAAACATGCCTGCGCCAGGTGTAGTGGCAAGAGACTTCGTCAACCCAAGTTCTGACATGTATAGAAGGATAGGAGTGCCAGGTGGCGGAGTGCCTAGCCCTATTGCCAAAGGAGGCATGAATGGCTCAGCATATCGACCACCCACCAGAAGAGCACCATTGGAGACGGGTATAGGTATGGGAGCTGCCGGTGCACAGACACAGGGTCAAGGGCAAGCAGGACTGGCGGGCATCAAGAGACCGCCGCTAGGCGATGTTTCGAACATGCACCCGTCGAATGCTGGAGTCAATAGTGGCGGCGAGGACGCAAAACGACAGAAAACTACAGGGCCCGAAAACATAGGACCACCACAGCAGAATCTACCAGGTGTTAGATAAACGAAAGTATAGCAAGGATGATTAGCCTGTCGTGGCATTCAAAGCGGAGAGCTTGGCGTTATTATTGTTAGGCCCGGTTGAGGTACAGCAAGATTGTTTTTACGATCGGGCAGCCACCAGCAAGGATGTTTCCCAAAGAGTTGTTACAGAGCAGAGCACTTTTGAAGAACCCTTTCTACTTACCGTGTCAATTGCCAAGCGCTGCTGCCAGTCTACCAATACAAGCAGAACCCTCGATATGTCTATCAATGACACAAAGAAGTGGTGACTGAACGAATCATCTCGTTTACGAATGACTTCTCTCGAAGAAAAGTCCCCACCAGACATCCGGTGCTGTGATCCCCATTAACTCCCCTCAGCAAATCTACACACAAGATGCCAAGGCAAGGCCAAGACATAATCAATTGACCTCAGTCGTCCCAGCTTTTCAGTCAACCTTTCTAGAAAGGAATCAATGCTTGTTTGAACGACCCGTCTAGAAATAAATGAAAAGAACACTCTGCGGTCCTTTTGGAAGCTTCGTGATCAGGGTCACCGTAATCAGACATCGTATTTGCGTTTTCCAAAGGCTTTCTCCAGCTGGGATCAATCCAATAGTACTTCAGCACACTTGTCAGGTACGCCAGACGGGCCCACTGATCAGGAATCGAGATTGCCCGTATGCGCAATGCAATCGCGTAGGCGGGCCGGCTTTCTCCATGACACCTGTCCGCAGGACTCGTCTCGCTTCTTCACTCTGCCGTGGGAGTTCCGGTCGCATATACACAATCTTGCATTTGGTAATCAACTATCCGCATATGATTTGCCTTGCGGTCACAGCCGGATCGAAGCCATGACCCTTGTCAGTACGAAGATCTCTCACATGAGATGTGCTCAATTGGCGTTCCAGCAGCATTTTACAGCACTGGGTAACAGAGACCTATATCTGCATTCGCCGACCAGCTGAGCCCTTAGCCGGACACGTGATTGCACCCCAGCTGCACTGTGGCTACAATCTGTGGCAATCTGCGGCAATCTACGTGGTGGTGTTGGCATCCGGCGATAGGGCTGATCCCGGATGTCCGGCCGCTCTCAAGAAAGACCACCCAACACAGTGAGAGTGTGCAAGGCATGACCCTAGCAAATGCACTTCCAGGTCAGCTTCATCGGGATTGATGGGCTAGGTTCGGAATCAGCCAGAGTTTTCACATGACACGATCAACTTACCTTCTCCAATTTTTTACCATTGAAGAAGTGGCTCAATAACTTCTGAACGCGAGGGATACGAGTGGAACCACCAACGAGAATAATCTCATTTCTTTGTGTGATCGTCTGGGGGACCTTCATCACAAATTGTGCAGCATGGCATGCCTGCCTTTGACATTCGTTTTGGTCTTGGCTTCTTAGGGCCGAACTTCTGGGGGGAAAATCCATGTCACTACCTCGGGATCAGGGTTAGGTGCTGGTACTGGTGCTGCTGGTGGGGCACCTTCTGCCGCTGGTGGCGGTGCAATCACTGATGCAGCTGCAGCTGCTTGCCCTTCTACGGATAACTTCTCCTGCTCTGAAGGTGTTGGGAGGCCCATTTCCATTCCCTTCAGTACGAGGAGTCGCCCCACTTTGTCCTGTGCGCCTGCTTGTCCGCATTTTCTGATCTGGTCAGAGACTAGCATCCTAAAAATGACATTTGAGAAGAGTCGGCCTCGGAAACGCCGCTTTTGGTCCTCTGTAGCAGTATTGTTGGCTACACGGTTGATGAGAACCATTTCGGACACTCCATTGTCTGCAAGATTTTTTAGCACAAGCTCCCTTCCCACCAGTGTTGTCATATCCCAGTCGATTGCATCCAATAGTGCATTCAGTCTCCTGAGCGTGGAAGTTGTGGGTTCTCTCTTATACCTTCGTACTCGATGCAAGACGCACAGCCGAAAGCGCTCACCCCTCATGAATTGACTAAATAACTCCTTCTCTGGTTCCGCAGTGCTCGATCCTGCCGATTCTATTCGGTCAATCAGTAAATCAAATACGCGGGCATCTGAGGGAACAGTCGTTTCAGGCGGTGCATTTGCTGCACGTTCACCCACGATGCTCGAGAGTTTCAAAGATGGAGATTTACGAGCATATCTTGTCTGCAAAGCGGATCCAGCTCCATAGCGCACGAGTTCGTCCTTGAGTGCTTTGGCCATCTTCGGTCCCTCTTCTGTCGCCGTTAGGTCACAAAAAATCTGCAGATCGATTATCATTGTTCGAAAGTCTTCATGGTTTAGAAGCTGTTGAAAATGATCCTTTTGTTGTCTTGAGGCTGAACCGTCACGTACTTTGATGATAAGTTGATACAAATCTCGCTTTTGTGTGGAATTTCGCACACCACTATTTTGTATCGCATAACGGGATGACAATTGAGTCAGGACAAGAACGTGTGCTTGCATCAGTACAGCGTATAAACGTAACGCTGCGTCGCGTTCTGATCGGTAAAAAAGGCTTCTGATTCGTTCAACAACAGCCTGCTCCTGATTTCCTTCAAGTAAAACCCGCATGAAACTATTGAACTGATCTTGCGTGGCAATATTGAACGCCACCAGATCGAAGAGACTTGGTAGATGGGGATGAATAACAACCGTTCCAATTGCATAGTCCAGAGGCGGGATACTTCCGGCCGCAATCGGTTGTGGAGCTTCACCAGCTCGTTCGCCTCGAAACCCTGCTGAGCCAGCCAATGAAGTAAGATTGGAACGTGGATTAGATCCAGCTTCTGTAAGCGAAGCAGCTCGTTCACCAGCCTGAGCATTCCTTTCGGGGACATTCGTATCAGGTACTCTCCTTTCAGCCTCCGTCCGTCGAAATTGACCCCTGTTCTGTCCGCGATTCCGGCGATCTATTTCCCGGCGAACCTCTTGTACCCGTGCGCGAATGTCACGAGGGTCGGTGGTTCTTCTTTGATCTTCATCGATGCTGTTATAGAATTTCTGTAGGCGCCGTCTATCACGAAGGCCTGTTTCCGAGTCTTCCGAACTCAGCTCTTTGAGCACCAGTCCATGAAATTCTCGCGAAGTTGCGACTTGATGTCTGAATTGGGTCTTGTCAGCTAAGGTGGCCTTGTTGCTGGCTATGGCGCCGATGAGGCGACGGGCTAAGTGACAACTCCAGTCAGCATATAGGGGTATATCTTGCATTATCTGACAATATGAGCGTACCTTCAATTTCAGGTAAAGGGACGCCAGCACCGCCAGGGCGAGCACGACTTGGGCCAGCCTCAGCCATGATGAATAAAGGGCACAACAACGATATGTTAAGTTCTCCGTTCTTGTCAAACTTGGAAATTCTCGTAATGATAAGAGGGTCAAGTTTAAGGGACAGTTGGCAGAAATTGAGATGAAACAAAAGCAATGCTTACGTTGAGCCGCACGAGGAAGAGGGTGTAGCAAGAAAGAAGGGGGCAAGATGGCGAAGATGCTTGGACAACATCTTACTTTTTGTATCAGACCATTATTTTTTGGCCATGCTTACTCCAGACTGTGCTGAGACATTCTCGTCTCAGAATTGAGCTTGGCCATCAAAAATGTGCTCGGAGACGAAAAAACACCATACTTGGTCAGTGTTCACTGACCGGTATTGTACAACCTGAACAGGTGAATGGGAGCAATACCCTGGACTAGTGGAACATTCGGTGTCTCCATTCATGGCCAGGAGTGTTTGAGTCGCCACAATGACAGTGAACTGCGAAGCCTGCTCTTGAGGCGATACCATTGTCGCTATTTTGCAAATCAAGCAGGAAACCATCCACGGACCATGATGGCTGCTTGGTCACTCTTCTCAATAACGGGAGCCTACGGCGATCGCCGGTTCCGGGGGCCTCCGGGCCTTTTACGCCACACCCACCCCCTTATGTAATCAGTCGAGCCACATGCCCCGCGCCTTGCCTCAGTCCCTCAGATCCCTCGGCGGCCCCGAACTCCTGATCCTCTCGAATCCCACTCAGCTTCCAGTCTCGTACTGGGAGGATCATTATCAACTTCTCTTGAAGACCTCGAGGAGCTTGAGGGTCTCGTTCTATTGCTATCACACTGGCTTGCTCCAAGCATGGCTTCCGAGTCTGGTGAAAAGCCGCGACCGAAAGACATAGCAGCTAGACGGACCTTCGGACAGACACGCCACTTGAGAGTTGCCTAAGGTGCTGCTGATACAGCCTTGTGATTGTTTCACAATTAATTTTTTCTCAGCCTGATCGTCGTATCTTGTATCTCAAGAATTTACCTTCGGTCGCATCTTCTCTTCCTCCTCACCTACTCTCACTCTCAGTCAAGACGAGTCACCACCTCATATATTCATTCTATTGACGAGAACGGTAGAGATCAGTACCTATGTCTGCAAGACGCTCCCTACCAATCGAGCAGTAGCAGTTGGGCGTGGTGTGCGCCCTCCCTCATGAGATGACGGCAGCGATAGCCATTCCAGATGGACGGCATCAGTGGGTCATTAGTCAGGATTCAATTGACTTAAATAATTATGTGTTGGGCCGAATTCATGAGCATAATGTAGTTATTGCCTGCTTACCATCGGGTATTCATGGCACAAATGCTGCATCAAGAGTCGCTAGAGACATGCTGAGGATATTCAATGGACTGCGGTTTGGATTGGTGATAGGGGTTAGAGGGGGTATCCCCAACCTCCAAGAGGATATAGATATCCGTCTAGGTGATAATTGTGATTAGCCAGCCTGATCAAACCTATGGTGGAGTGGTCCAATACGACTTAGGAAAGTATTGAGTCGATCTTCAGGGATGCTCAGAGCTGCTCAGGCTCGGAACAGCCTTGCACAGCCACAGCTCAGGGTCGCTCAGGTTACAGTTACCTGTGCTCAGGTCTTGAAGTGGAAATGGAATTTGGAGAGGTCAAGATTCGGGTGTGGATATTGTGCTATCTATCACGGTTTTAAAACCAGCTGAGATGCTAGGTTTCGCAAGCCTACTCTGCGGTCATTCTCGCTTGCAATACTTGCCAAGACCCCACTTTGGTAATATCGCCACCATTGCTAAGGTATGGGTTTATACCGTCGTGAAATCAAAACGAGGCTATTGCTTTTATTGGTGGCTCAGTACGTCCCAAGTGTTGCGTTGTTTGCAAACAATCATCATCATCACGCTAATTGACAGGGCAGAACGCTTCGATGCGACCTTATGCTGATCAGGGAGATTTTCTCAACATCATCGGCTACGATCTATTGGACTTGTCGAGCAAAAGCAGCGACTCTGCCGTCATGGCTTCAAGGGTTTCTATCCATGCAAGTCTGATCTAGAGACTGGGGGACGCGGACCGAGGGTTTGGCACACCCTTTCGATGCAAAGCACGCAGAGGAATGCAGCAATACAGCCGAAACATTGAATGGAGCATGTTCTCGACCATTTCAACAGAACTCCAACAGTCGTCCGCTTTACGATCGTACTCTGGCGTACTCTCCTGGACAGGCCCGAGAGGACTGAAGTGGCGAAGTGGACAAGATACAAAAGGAGCTCACATTCACTATCCATATGAAAAGACCCAACACGCTACAAGTGACAATATTAACAAGTCTTTCGATCAGAATCAACATTCTAGCTCAAGATTTAACATCAATTTCCAAGCTCTTCACCATTACTTGCCCATCAGTGCAACACTCTCTCGTCAATCCGTTCCAAAAGCAATGGCACCACACAGAATTGATGATTTCCTCGAGCTGACTGATGACATCGTTCCAGAACTTGTTCATCCTGGCTACAAGTATGCTGGGGGTGACGGAACGGCCGTGGACACTCCGGACAATCTTTCGAACGGTGTTACTGAATACGACCCAATAGCTATTGTGGGTATTGGTTGCCGTCTCCCTGGAGAGGTAAAGTCTGCTGCTAACCTGTGGGACCTCCTCATTTCGAAGAAGTCTAGCCATTCCCGCGTCCCCGCTGAGCGATGGAACATCGATGCTTTCTACCATCCGAATGACAACGAGAAGATTGGTACCATGAGTATGGATAGTGGGTATTTCATCCACGAAGACCTCAGAAAATTTGAAAACAGTTTCTTCGGTATCAACAACATTGAAGCAACTTTCATGGATCCTCAGCAACGAAAACTACTTGAGGTCGTTTACGAGTGCTTAGAAAGTGCGGGGGTTCCGCTCGATCAGGTCAACGGAGCAAACATTGGGACTTATGTCGGTAGTTTTACGCTTGACTACTGGATGATGCAAACCAGGGAGCCCGACTACCTACATCGTTATCATGCCACGGGAATGGGTACTACAATTCTGGCCAACCGTATCAGCCATGCATTGAATCTTCGAGGACCAAGCTTCACACTTGATACAGGTTGCTCTGCTTCTCTGTATGCTTTACATCAAGCGTGCACTGCACTAGATGCTGGGGAATGCAACGCAGCCATTGTGGCTGCCTCAGACTTGCTCCAGTCACCAGAACAGCAGTTGGGCACCATGAAAGCGGGTGTGCTTTCACCAACGGGAACCTGTCATACCTTCGACGAGACTGCAGACGGCTATGGGCGCGCAGATGGGTTAGGCGCATTGTATATCAAGAAGTCAAGCAAGGCCATTGCAGATGGAGATCCGATTCGTTCAATCATCCGTGGAACGGCAGTGAACAGTAACGGGAAAACGCCCGGAATCAGTCTACCAAGTCAAGATGGCCAGGAGGCGGTTATACGCAAGGCTTACGCCAAAGCTGGCCTGACGAACTTTGACGATACCCAGTATGTTGAGTGTCATGGCACGGGAACTCCCGTCGGTGATCCGATCGAAGTCGAAGCAGTCTCTCGCGTCTTCAACAGAGACGTCGCTGCGAAAGGACCTCTCCTTATCGGATCTGTCAAGACCAATCTCGGTCACAGTGAGGCAGCCAGCGATCTCTCCAGCATCATCAAGGCAACGCTTGCTCTGGAAAACGGACTCATCCCCGCCACGATCGGTGTTCAGAACATCAATCCCAAGATCAAGGTTGATGAGTGGGCCGTACAAATCGTTCAAGAAAATACCAGATGGCCATCTTCAATCGGGACGGGCCCTCCCATTCGCAGGATTAGTGTCAATTCATTCGGCTATGGTGGTGCAAACAGCCATGCCATTCTCGACTCCGCGTCGAGTTATCCATCTTCTGCCGAAGATAGTTCACCTCAAGATTTGCTGCACCCCAGTTCCAAATTCATTCCCTCTGTCAGCGAGCACCTCGTCAGCTTTGAAAATTCAAGCTGCACGTTTGGTATCTACAAATCTCGAACAAGTCAATGTGGTTGATCTTGCCCATCCCTTGGGTACACGTCGATCAAAGCTGGCGGAACGCAGCTTCACCCTAGTGACACAACCTACGGTGAAAATCGATCTTCAGCCCCATTGCTTCCGGACAAGAGGTAGTGGAACTTACTCCAAACTTCCGATCGGGTTTGTCTTCACGGGACAAGGAGCACAATGGCCACAAATGGGAAAGGAATTGCTTGAGCAATTCCCGTGCTTCCGCCGCTCTATCCAAGAGCTTGACAATGTCTTAAGCGGTCTGCCGGAAAGACCGTTCTGGACCATTCAGCAAGCATTGTTGGATCCAAAGGAGATTAGCCAGATCAATCTCGTTACTCGATCTCAACCTGTCTGTACCGCAGTTCAAATTGCGCTCGTACAGCTTCTGGCTCAATGGGGCATTAAACCGCAGGGTTTATTGGGCACTCTTCAGGAGAGATCGGTGCCGCTTATGCCGCCGAGAGATTTTCTGCTGCACAGGCCATCATTGTTGCTTTTTACCGTGGATACGTCGTCGGCAAAACTGAGACCACGACCTCGGGGGCCATGATGGCAGTGAGTCTCGGCGAGGATACTGCGAAGGCCGAGATCAACCTTTTGGGTCTAGGTGGTAGTATCAAGGTCGCATGCGTCAACAGCCCCGAATCGGTCACTATCAGCGGCGACGCTGTGGCTATCGATCAATGGCTGAGTATATTGGCGGCCAGGGGGCACCTTTGCGCGAAAATTGAACACTGATGGCCGAGCCTATCATTCCCATCACATGGCAGCTCTGGGGCAAGAGTACCCGGACCTACTTGAAAAGAGAGTTGGACCACTTCTGCTTCCAGTGGAGTTCACCGAAGCGATGTGGGTGTCATCCGTCCATGAAGAATCAGTCACAGGCAAAATCTTACCATCATACTGGCGGAAAAACTTGGAGTCACCAGTGCGATTCAGTGGCGCCCTAGAGCGTCTCCTCAAGCAGACACCAATACATCTTATTGAGATTGGCCCGCACTCCGCCCTCGAGATGCCTATAAAGCAGACTTGCAAAAAGCTGGATCTGAGCGACGCAAAGTTTCACTACTCTTCCGCCCTCTCTCGCGGAAAGGACGGTATTGATTGTGTCTTGAACTTGATGGGAGATCTCTTTCTGCACGGCCATGACGTTTCCTTTGCCAACATCAACTACGTCGAAACAACATTTGCCACCGGTAAGCAAGGGAAAGTTCTTACAGATCTTCCACCCTATCCTTGGACCTACGACCAGATCTTGTTCAACGAAAGCCGGTCCAGTCGGGAACTACGAAATCGTAAATACGGCCACCACGATCTGTTAGGCCTACAAACCCTTTATGGCGATGGCCTGGTGACGACATGGCGCAACACCCTAAGAGTGAAGGATGTCTCGTGGCTTTCTAGCCACAGGCTGGGAAATGACGTCGTCTTCCCTGCTGCTGGTTACATCGCCATGGCGATTGAGAGTGTCTGCCAAGTCACTGGCACGACAATTGCTGATACACCATCCTTCCTCTTACGCCATGTGAACATCGCCAAGGCACTCCCTCTATCTGTGGAAGAGAATGATCCGGGGGTTGAGATCTTCACTACCTTACGTCCTATGAAGCTCACTGGGGTAAGCAATTCAGCAAAGTGGTATGACTTTGAAGTTGGCTCGTTCGAGAATGGAAAATCAAGGACACATGCTACTGGAAGCATTAGCCTTGAGATGACCATTCCGACATCGGCCAAGCTTTTTTCTCAGGAGATAGTGAACTTCCAATCATCTGCAACTCGAAACTGGTACAACAGGTTTGCGCAAGTAGGGCTCAACTTTGGCCAAGAGTTTCAAAGCCTGGAGAGAATAGAGATTGACCGCAAGAAAGAGGTTATGCAGGCCCGTTCTACTGTACAATATCTTACTGGAGGCGGAGTCGGACATGCCACCCAAGCGGACTATATCATACATCCTATCACGATCGACGCCATGCTTCAGACTGCACTCATCGCTAGCTCCGCAGGCACAATCAGCGACCTTGCCTGCATGGTGCCGACTGCCATCGAAACAGCACGATTCAAGGCCCCATCTTCGGTCGACACTCCCTGGTTCGTCGATGCAGTCTCGCAGCCTGTCGGACCGGGATCCATCCAAATTGCCGCAGAGCTCCATGATGGTTAAGGCCAGATCTGTGGACAATTCGAGAATGTCAGTGCAGTTGCATTTCAAGGTATCATGGTGGATCAGTCGTCTATCGATGGGCGTCACCCAATGATGAGGGTTCTGTGGAAGCCCGACGTCGCAAAGCTCACGCAGAGCAATGCACAGGGATATTCAGATTACCCGACAAATGCTACAGACAAGATGTTGGAGATGCCTCTCACAAAGAACCTGGCCAAGTTGGCGACAATGGCAGGTCTCGTCGCTCATCTCAACCCGCGAGTCAACATCCTCGAGCTGGGTGCCCCAATCCCAGACTTTACCAGACACCTTTTGCGAGATGTTTTACGCTCTGAAACACCCTACAAACAATTCGGCTCTTATTCTCGCGGCTACTTCACCGCAAACGGTGAGCTCTTTGTGGAGGCGTTGGAGTCAGCGGACTCAATTGCGGACAGCTTCGACAAGATCCAACAACGGGTTGAGGTCACATACGATTTGATCATATTCCCCAATCCCTTTTACCAAGACGAATTTGCTCCGGAGCGATTGAATCTTGTCCAATCGTTTCTGCGACCTCAAGGAAGAGTGCTGGGCCGCCTACCTGCCGCCCTCGAAGTACCAGACATGGCTAAGTCTGCTGGGCTGGGTACAGTCCAGATCCCCACGGGAGATGCTTCCGAAGCTCTTCTTCTAGCAAGCAGACTGAAAGACAGAGGGGGCGAGTCAGATGAAAATATTCGTCGTATAGTAGTGGTCGAACGTGGATGCAACAGTGCTTTCAAGGACTTCATGGTTCAGGCACTATCTGCATATATCGAGAAACCGGTGGAAAGAGTCACCCTTTCCGCACTGACCTCTGGACTCGTCACGCCAGGAACGACCATCATTTCTATGGTAGAATTGTACGAACCGCTTTTGGCAACGATGTCTGTCCCTGAGATGGCTAGCCTCAAGATCATGACGGACAACGCGGAGAACCTACTTTGGATCACAGGCGGCGATCAACTCAGCGGAGTCCGCCCCAACTTTGCCATGGTGTCAGGCTTTCAGCGATCTTTGGTGCTCGAGCAGCTATCTCTGAAATTCTGTACCTTTGACATCGACCAGCCGGGAGCTCATCAACAGGCAACAGTTGACAATATCCTTGCCGTATTAGATGAGCTAGGATCTGAAGAAATTCGTGACTGTGAGACAGTTCAGAAGGACGGCGTCCCTTACCTCAGTCATTTCGTGCCAGAAGAGACAATGAATGAGACTTTCCGGCAGAAACTGGGAGTCAGGCAAGCACTGAAACCCCTTGGCCAAGTCAAACCGTGTCGCCTTACCATCAGAGATCTCGGTCAATTTGACACATTGGCTTTCAAGCCGACTGCATCCAGTTCCAAGGAATTGGGGGCCGATTCGGTTGAGGTGGACGTCAAGTCTGTCGGACTGAATGCCAAGGATATCTACGTCTACTGCGGCAAGGTCGAGACTCGTGGCGCAACCAGCTCTCTAGAGTGCGCCGTGTCGAGGCTGACAGCAGGTGATCGTGTCGTCGTCATGGCGCCGGGCCATTTTCAGACGCTGGAAAGTTTTCCAGAGTAGGCTTGTGCGAAGCTGCAAGACGGAGAAGATTACAAGGTGGTATCGACACTGCCTCTGGTCTTTGCTACCGCACTCTATGCTCTTTCTGATCGCGCCAACCTTCGCGAACATGAGAGTGTTCTTATCCACTCCGGTGCTGGCGGTGTCGGAATCGCTGCCATTCAGATCGCCCAGCTGAAGGGTGCAGAGATCTTCACAACGGTCAGCACCGAGGAAAAGAAGAATTTCTTGGTCAACCACTTTGGGATAAGAAGAGAGAACATTTTCAACTCCCGCGACGCTTCATTCCTGCCTGGCATTCTTGGTGCAACCAATGGGAAAGGAGCCGACGTCGTCCTGAACTCCCTCACTGGAGACCTTCTACACGACAGTTGGAGAGCTTGTGCGAGATTTGGAAGGTTTGTAGAAAATTGGTCAGCGCAACCTTACCGACGCTGGTAGGCTGGACATGCAGATGTTTCGCCGCAATGTTACCTTCACGGCCTTTGACGTGAGCGAATTGTGCGACATCAGCAATCGAACTCTGAGCAATACGTGGGAAAGGCTACTGAAAGAATTCATGACCCTTTATCGAAGTGGACAGATCAAAGCCTTTGATCCCCTCAGGGTCTTTGATGTTTCAGAGATATCTCAAGCGTTCCGACACTTCTCGTCTAAGAACCGCATGGGTAAGATTGCAGTCTCTTTCGAGAAAGATGAATCTTTGGTCCAAGTCCTGCCGTCTCAATACGACTCAAATTTCTCCGACCATAAGACCTACGTCCTCAGTGGTTGTCTCGGAGGCATCGGGCGAAGCATCACCAAATGGATGGTAAGGCAAGGGGCAAGAAAATTCGGCTTCATTGGCCGTTCAGGCCTCGACAAAGAACCAGCGCGTCGACTAGTGCATGATCTGGAAGACTCGGGGGCCAGCTGCACCGTCATCCGTGGTGATGTTGGCAACTACGAAGACGTCCAAAAATGCGTGGAAGCTGTCGATGGACCAGTCGGTGGTGTGATCCAAGCAGCCATGGGCCTGGACGAACACATTTTCACGGCCATGTCCAATCAGTCGTGGCACACGAGCGTCAACCCCAAGGTGCATGGGACCTGGAACCTTCACAACGCCATCAAAGGCAGAGACAGCGAACTCGACTTCTTCCTGATGACCAGCTCCGTTGCCGGCAGCGTCGGCACCGCCACCGAAAGCAACTACACGTCCGCCAATTCCTTCCTCGACAACTTCGCCAAACACCGTCGCAACCAAGGCCTACCCGCCACCTCGATCGGCCTCGGCATGATTTCCGAAGTCGGCTACCTGCACGAAAACCCCGAGATCGAAGCGGTCCTCCTCCGCAAGGGAATCCAACCCATCAAAGAAGACGAACTCCTCTCCATCATCGACCTCACCCTTTCTCGGCCGGACCATACCCTGGTGGGTGAAGCCCATATCCTCACCGGCTTGGAGACGCAGGGCATGAAGAAGCTGCGCCAGATGGGCTTCGAGGGCACGATCCCGACGCTCAACGACTCGCGCGCCTCCATCCTCGCCAGCTCCCTTGACGGCGAGTCTGACGCTCACTCCAAGAAGAGCGACTCCGGCCTCCCGCCCGCGTTGGCCCAGACCCTCGAGCCCGGCGGCACTAATGACGACGTCCTTGACACCATCACCGCTATCATCGTCGCGCGGTTGGCGAATCTGATCTTGGTGCGCGCCGAGAAGATCGATTCCAAAGTCCCACTCATCAAATGGGGGATGGACAGCATGTTGGGCGCGGAGTTCCGTACCTGGTTCTTCATGGCCTTTGCGGTCGATATTCCCTTCTTGCTGTTGCTGGGGGCGGAGGTGACGCCGCAGGGCCTGGGAGAGATGACCAAAAAGGATATGATGGCGGCGAATCGGTTTGTGATTGACTGAAGAAGTCAGCGCTTGGGTTAAATTGGCATGTTGTGAAAAGCGTCATTTGGCCATTCACGGGCCGCGTTTTGCAGTGAGGATTTAGACAGATGATATGTTCCGGGCTAGACTGAAATCAAACGTGGTGGTTGAGAAAGAAGTACATCTTATTACTGCGAGAGAAAGTGTCAGGTAATACCTCAGCAAGAGAAAGCAGGTTCATGGACAATATTCAATTGCACGATGCTTGAATTACAGGTGATACCCTTGAACGGGCTGGATCTACTTCAGCTGACCACGTCGGCGAGGAGGGGAAAGCAAACACTGGCACACTCATTTTTGCGAGTACTGCCTGTCAAGAAGCGCCGACCTCTACCCACTGCAGGGTGAGCACTTTCTTTCATTTATCATGCCATCCGGGAACGCCAAGCCAACGCAGATTGCCTGGCTCTGATCGTGTGTAGTGAGCTGCAACAATATAGTGCTCTCGCTCGCCCATGCCCGACGAGCGTTCAACATCACAACGTGGCGCAGGAGACCAGCTATGGTGCCATCGGCATGAACCGCGAAGACTCTACTGCAGCTTAGCAGTTCTGGCGAGGAAGCCCGAAGGTGGGGGGCAAAGACTCCCGTACAGATGCAAGCCGCGAACACTTTATCAACCGAGTCCTCGCCCAGCGAAGTTAAGAACCATACCAGTTAAGGCGGCAGCAACGCTAAAAGGTAATTTTGGCAATGGGTGGTGGGAGGTTGATCGTTCGAGTTCGGGCTTATGAGCAAACTAGTGCAGGTCAGTAAGGATACATCAACTAAGTGTGGCTCGAGACCCACAAGCGCTGTCCTTTTGGTGGGAGTGGTTGATATGGCCCTCATCTGTCTCAACTTACCTTGCTGTTGAACTTTGCCAAATCGACGGGTTGGCGGCCAAACTTACAGTTACGCGGACTCACCCCCACGTGTTTCGCAGCTTGAAAGACAGTTCCGTTGACATTGCCGTGACAAATTTGCGATCAACTCGATGCTCTCGTGATTGACCATTCTTTCCGCTGCGCGACTTGAATCGACAGCTCGCTGTACGTCCGGCTGGTTAGCATGCCGCCTTGGTGCGACAAGGACTGTGCCCGTCAATGACCCCTGAAGAGAGATGGCAATCTCCTAAGATGGTGAAGCAGCTTGCTTTCAGCCACTATACGGTGGGATGGAGCTGCGCGTTACCCTTCAAGCTTGCAGCATCACGACTGGATGAGCAACCTGAAGCACCTGCAACGCCGCTTCAAGACAACTCAACTGTTGGACCAAAAGGACCGCAGCCCTCAGAGGACCGTAAACTAGCTTCTGTCTGACATCAACATACCACTTTGGGACGAATCACACGCCACAGGGTTGTTCTGGCATGTTTACCCATGTCTAGAACGGGAACCAACGCGGCAGCTTCCACATGCAGGAATATGTTGCGTACGTTTCCCATCGATCTCACCTTGATCGTTGGGTAGCTGATAGTATCCTGAACGGGCGCTTTAATGTCAGACTTGGTGATGTTATCATTGTAAGACTTAACCAAAATATAGAGGTATTATCCCACAAGATTTTGTGGCGGGGCCTCCATCTGGTTGGCCAACATCGCCGCCTCTGCTCAGGCGCTATCCATCCTCTGCTCATCCTTGGCGCAGCTTGCTCACCCACTTGCTCAGGCTGCTCGGGTCTTGTTTCATTCACCTTCTCTCCAACAAGCTAATTATGCGTTGTAGTCTCATTTCGCACGCGCAGGGCACGCGCAGGGCATACTTAGCGCGCATAACATAGCTCTGAGTTCGAACCTCAGAGAGGTCGGCGAGAGTGTGTCATTCTTTCTAACTACCCTGTAAGCAAGGTCCGGAGGTCCGCCTTTAAGGATGAGCTGCCCTCTAAATGCCTAACGCGAATTATTTTCAATAGTAAGAGTCTCATGAAGAATGATAGTGCTCCCAAGACTTGTTGGAGGCTATGACGAGTGAGCACATAAGCCGCTAAGGGGGGATTAATTATGAGGATTTAAGGTGGTTGTGTAGCCTTAACAGAAAATTCTGTTAATCTAGTTCTTTTGCCGCGTGCGTAACGCAGTGTGTTCGCACTTAGGAAGCGTACGCACCGTCTTAACAGTTCTTTATTAAAATAAAATATATTCAAGATGTTTGACACCTACGATTACGAAGCCTCCATGGCTCAGTGGTAAAGCGGTAAATAACCATTGTCAAAGATTGAGGTTAATCAATTCTAATTAATGAAGTGTCACTAGTATCCTTTCAAATAAGGTGAATGACAAGGTCCATGGTTCGATTCCGTGTGGAGGCAAGGTTTCTTTTACTTTTTTGGTGAATGTCAATACTAAGTAATTAGTCTATATCTCTCAGGATCTATTAAAGTCACTAGTGATCTTAGTTAGTTAATAGATACGTTACGTCAAATTCTCAAAATAGTATAAGATGTAAAGAACAAGAAATAAGTAGTCAGGTAAACAGAGTAAGCTAGAATCCATTTAAGATAAGCTAGGGATCTAGTATACTTTGTAGGAGATCTATCGGCTAATATAAGTTAGGTCATCCGAGAGAATACAAAAAGACGTAATGAGAGGACAACAAGCTCTGTCATGCGCCTATCAGGCGGGCGGCATACGCCTCGTCTCCGATCTTACGAGTACAGCTCCACCAGCAAGTAGACGACAGGATACAATGCTTCTACGAGGAAGAAACGTCGGAATCTGGGATGGGGTAAGGAAAGCTTCGGAAAGCCCTCAGGAAAAGAGGATGCTGAACTAATCGTCATCCTTCACCTACCAACACGGAAGCCGGACCCCGACCCCTGGTACGCCTTCATAAGAGATTTCTGGGATACGACCTCATTCACTATTAAAGCACTAGAGATTAAAGGCTTCAACACAGACATCTTATTTGGATACGATTGGCACTGGCGAGCAGAAGAGACGATAAGCTAGCGCGGGGTTTGTTCGGCGACGAAATGGCCTCCGGCAGTAAAGCAATTACACGACGATTTATCATCTTCACTCTTCACCACTCTACCTGGCCGCTTCGCCTTAGTAGGTGGTCGTTGCGCCCGGCAGCACCTTCGCAAATTCCTGAGCTCCTTAGGTATGCGCCGCCGCACCCTCGAAGTACCAGTCGACCAAACTGGTCTCCACGTGGAATTTGATTTGGTCTTCAGAGAACGAGATCTGAGTCGCATTGTCGCATACATTTCCCATCCTTCAACTATGTCCATGAAGGGCTTAGAGGAGCCTAGGTCATGTTCTGTGTAAGTGGAAGCTATGGCTAACTTCCTCCTCCGGCTACAGGGACGGCCACATGATGCTACGGTACTTCAAAGAGAAAGCATAAAGTGCAGTCTTTATTATTCGAGGCTGTATCTTATACCGCAAATATCACGCCTTCTGAAAGTTGAAGAGAACAGAGGGAAGATTCTGGACCAGACTGAGTATCCTCCCGCGTCTCTCAGATGGGCTAGGAAATATTTGGGCAAGAGGTTCGATATCGTCATCCAAGGAAAAACATCGATTGCAAGAGCTTGCATGGAACAGCTGAATGAGAGACAATTGCTTGGACTCTACAATACCCTTCTCGCCAAAGAAAAGGCAGCCGACAAGAAAAGAACGGGCGATACAACAGGCCAACGACCTAAAAAAACGCACAAAGCAGTCCCCAAACCCAAAAGGTTCGATACAAGAAAACGACAGCACAATCGTTTTTGACGATACTGATGATAGCTTAGCCGACAATACAAATGACCACTGTCTGCCTTCGAGCCAGCTCCATCATATGCGAAAGCGAGTCAACCGCTCAGTGGCCAAATCCGGCAAGTGGCATCCTGTGCGTGAAGCTCGAGACCTGCGGGACGGCCGTCAAGTGCAATTCACCGCCAACGGACTGCTTCCTCTTCAAGTTCCGTGGATAGAAGACCCACTCAGATTGGTTGTCGGCCCGGAAGCTAAGGCAAAGATCAAACTTTGTGGGGAGAATCCCACAATCCATTCCTGCAAGACTGCGTTGTCCTCAAGGTTGGAGATGATGTCGTCTTCAGCCAGTCCAATACCTATATGCACGCAGCACAGACTGGGGAGTTATGGAAAACACAAATCGGAAAAGAGTGGGTAGCTAAGGGATTTAGCAAACTGCCAACGCCAAAGGAATCCAATCTGCCTGCTGGTACTAGTGTCAACCGAACGGCAGCAAACAAAGCAGGATTGAATGCCGATCGTCGTAGAAGCTCCTAGAAGGATCTCAGGTCTACTGCACAAGAAGGCATGATACCAAGCATGGAACGGTTGTTTTGCGAGCAACGCTGACAATGAAAATCCCTCAACAGGCCGACTTCAGCACCGTGTGGATCCAGTGCAACTTACTCCAGCCAGGAAAGGCGCATCACCGCGTTTGCACTCAAAATACAGTCGATGAGGATCCCGCAAAACGGCTTGGGATCCGCTTTCGGTACGAATTAGAAGAAACCGGTAAGATGGAGGAAGGATGGGCTAGAATGGAGACTGAGTGGCAGACTGAACAACTGAACTCATTCGTCGATTTTCTTGACGGGAAAGCAAAGAGTACACAGAAAGTCAAAAACGACCGAGTTATAAGAGAAAAAGCAGGGAAAGAACTCGGCTTCCCGCCAGGTGTAGCTAGAATGATTGGTTTGGGAAATCTGCCTCAACAACTTCAGTATAATCCTGTAGTTGTGATAGCCCGGAGTTCGTTTATAACGATCTACGGCTTGAACCGAAGGCGGAGATGATTGCCAGGGCTGAATCAGGCAAAAGAGGATTACAGGTTTACTGAATAGAACAGCCAAGAATCTGTGGACGCGATTAAGATCAAGATCCAGCCGTCAGGGAACATGCTGATGAGGAGTCGCTCGTTGAAAGGGGATTGATACTCAAAACAGATACCTAATGCTACTTGTTTGGAAGTCAAGTCCTCGGGTTTAGTACGAGGAGAAGGGATTTTTGCATCGTCATTGCGAAGGCATCTATGACTATTCCGCCCCCGAGCACAAAGACCAGAGCGGGCGGAGATACACAGCCACCTTACAGCTTGCAGCTTTTTGCCGCCAAGAGAGATCTGTGCTCCCAACACGAATCCTAGTATATCATCGTCCGATATTTAGGTTAAATCGCTGATTTTGACCACGTCACCGTTTGCGGAAATTGGACAGCGGCGACCAGCAAATGCAGCTGGACGGCCCTTGCTGAGCAAAACCAGGCAGAGATTCTTGCTGTTAATGAAGTCGGTTCTCTGCTAGAGCTGCACTAGACCATGGGCTTTGACTCAAAGCTCAGATTTGTCCAGGGCGAAAAGGTTCAGAGCCCCCTGATGCTGGGCCGGACCCGGACCCTCTTTCTGCCACCACCGTTCTTTCACCTGCCGGCACGAGCAGGAGTGCCAACACAGAGCTCCCCCTGAGCGTTGCCCTTGGACTCACATCTTGATCCGCGGAGGAGTGGATAACTGGATAACCGATTGAGTAGTTAGATCACGTGCTATAACACGTGATAGCTACTTTAGGATAGCTACATTGGGATAGTAATTCTAGCATCGTCGACGAGGTGGTTGTTAATAATTACGACCAGCACGACTCTCTTTTACTAACCAATATAGAGCTAAGATCTATGGACTCGACGACTCTGCAAGCGAGGGTATGTTTGAATTCTTGACTGATTTGCTACTCCTACACGCTCTTGGACCACCCACCCCAACAGACGCATGCACCCAAGCTCTCGCCCTTCATCGCCTTGCTAAAAGCCATGAGACTATTTAACAACAGCTCGTACCCCTTTCGAACCCGCTTTCGGCCTCGGCACAAAGAATTCGCTCGCCATCTCAACATCCTCCTTCCCCGTCTCGAAAAGCTCGAAATCCACCCTTCGAAACACATTTGCCAAGCCGAGATATAGCTCCGCCCACGCGAAATGCACACCGACACACATCCTCGTCCCCTTACTGAACGAGACGAGGTATCGGGACAGCGGCTTGCCGTGTACGGTTTTGGGGTTGTTCAGCCAGCGGTCCGGGTTGAAGGTGTGGCTGTCCGGAAAGATGGAGGGAGAATGATGCATCAGGTAGGCAGACATGCCGAACGGGGTGTTGGGAGGGATGGTGTAGGTGTCATTGTACTGGATGCAGGTGTGTGGGCAGACGCGGGGAAGGCGTTGTGTTACGCCATAGGAGAGGCGTAAAGCTTTGGTAGCGATGTTTAGCTGATTGGACGCTGTGGTTGGGATGGGGAAAAGGAAATGCAAGGGAACGTACCCTCCTGAATAACCGCGGTAAAGTATGGCAATCCCTCCAATTGCGTCAAGGTCGGCGGTCTCGTGGGGTCGGGAAATGCCTCTTTCAATTCTTGCCGAAGACGGCGGAATATCTCCGGATTGTCCAAAATGTGGAAACTCGCCAGCGTTAAGCTTGCTTTGGTGGTTTCAATGGCTGCGCCGACGATACCGAGAGCCTCTTGCTGCAAACGAGTGACAGAGAGTTCTTGTGGAGGTAGATTAGAGGTGAGCAGACTGCTCAAGACCGTCCTGTGGGATACACTCTTGTGTGCTTCGTTTTCTCCAGTCATAATTTTGATGATTTGAGCCTTGATTTCCTGTTGGTCTGTTAGCTGGGCACTCCATCCAGACAGGTTTTTTGGAAGTGCAGTTTGAAAGGACTAGCACCGTCACAAGCATACATTGTGGAACTTGAAGATCGGCCTCATTGCTGGGTTGATGACACCTGACAGAGCCTCCGGCATCGACTGTAGCGCTTTCAAGACCCATGGAAAATGACCGACAAAGTGGGTGGAACTGACCAGCTCCCTGGTTGACTCCGTATAAGGCGCAACGAAGTCTGGGAGGTCCAGAAAGTCGGGTGTCAAGGCCAAGGTGTAGAACATGACGTTATCTGTTACATATGCTGCCCAAGCATCATTCAGCGTCACCACCTTTGAAGTGCCCTTGTACTCTAGCAGCAGTTTATTGCAAAGCCTTTCTGCGCGTTGCTGAATGTACGGGCAGAAGTCGCTTATTCGCTTCTTGGAGAAGCAGGGATTCAGGGCCACGCGGCGACGGTGGTGGAGCTCGTGGTCGACGGTCGAAATGACTGCTGTTGGGATGCCAAAGCGATCTCTGAAAGCCGGAAGCTTGTTGAAAGGTGCACTTGACGAATACACGATATCATGGAAGTCTGGGTCGGAAATGTGGATCTCTGTTGGGTTGATGCGGATGATTGGGCCTGAAGTCAAAGTTGCTCAGCGAAGAAATAGCAGGTTGTTATGCTGTGGTTCTGCACCATATTGTTCATGCCACTTCTGGATCTGGAAGGTGAACTGGCCCCCCTTGAAGACGTCGAGATATGTTTCGTACCATCCTGAGACGGCGGTAATCTTTGAGCCGGGAAAGTGTGCAATTGGACTGAGGTATAGGCGGTAGAGAGCAAGGACAACGAGGTACGCGAGATAGCTCGCAATGAACACCACTACCCAAAGTGAAGGCATGCCGGCCAAAACCCTGAATGGGCTCAAGTATTACCACGTTGAATCTTTTCGAGCAACAGGATTTTTTGCGACCTTGCGCAATCATGGCGAACATGGCGAACATGGCGAACAAAGCTCCAGATAAAGCGTATTGTCTCTTGAGCGGGGAAGCTCTGGCATAGGGTTGACATTCCCCAACTTCGTCATCCCCCAATGGAGAAGCTTGCACTAGAATCATATGCAGGAAGCGTTTCCTCATCTGGCGGTCCACGGTGTTGCCGGTGAGTACCAAATCTATCGAGGCTTCCAGCAACGTGTGTCATTGGGGAGCAGAAGGTGAGAACGAGAGACGGACCGGTGTGACGGGTCTACTTCAGCAGTAGCCTCCTGCAGCCAACGGACCCGCACTGGATACTAACGTAGTACTCACTTGTCCTGCAACGGCTGCCACAAACTTAGGGCCTAACGTACCCAACAGAAATGTGCACCACACCCCATTTGCCCCAGAAACTGCCTGGCGTTTCAGTCTCCGAGCATATTTCTACTACTTGAACGTTAGTGGCCATATTGTGGAGATTGAATTGATTGGAAAAGGTCAAATAGGCATCGTGCCAACAAGCATTGCTTGATTCAGGTCATGCGATGCATCTGAATTTGCCGAATTTGCCTAATTTGCCAGGTATGGAGAGATCGGCCACAATTCAAAGTGGTGCAAATGGGAGTGTGGTACACATGCCAGGTGGGGACTGTCAAGCAGGTGTCTTAAACGCTGCGCAGAAGCAGAAGCAAGATATATGACAAAACGAGGCACTAAATCGAGCGCACGGGCCAGCAGCAATCTCTCGCACAGCCAATCACGCGCGTAGTACGTTTGACAGGTACATTACTCCGTACCTACTACGTATATCTGAATGTCCTACTCCGTACACATAAGTGTCTACTACTACAGTATCAGGCAGCGGTAGCCATAGCTTAGCGCTAGTAGCAGCTACTACAGTATCAGGCATAAGTAATGTCGGTGGGCCACTAAGAATTTTCGTTTTTGTTAGTAACACTACTTCATGATATGTCTGTATAATGACTTCTTTTCCCCATAAATTTTGTATCTTTTGGATGTATAAGTGTCTAATACTAGTATTAGACACTTATAGGTCTCTTAAAATTATTGTTAGTTATTTATTTATTATAACTATATTAATTTTTGGAAAAATTAAAAACTTAATAATGTAGTCAGCTGTAGATAAAGTATCTCTACTAATGTTCTACCTCTCGGAATTGGTCTTAAGCCTGTAATAGTCCGCTGTAAAAAGTCACTCTGTATTTATTAAAGTAGAAGAGACAAGAAAGAACATGAATAAGCAATGCCAGACAGATTTCTACCTTCTGACGAATAAGCCGAATGACCCTTCCTGATTCTCATTTGGCACTCACTCCATACTTACCTGCACCCTTCTTAAGCTACCCTGCAAAGGCTTAATACTCTCTGTTGCCATTCTAATCAGCTCCTGAACGCTCGCCGCACCCACGATATCAATAACTGTGACCTCGGCGTTCAACTCCTTCAGGAACCAGTTACGCAATTCCACTGCGACCAGCGAGTCCACCCCATACGCATGCACGGGCTTCGCCACCTCCACGTCCTCCTCCAAGATACACAGCGCATTTGCCAACTTCCTCACTAGCGCCTTCTCTACAAGCTCTATGGCCGCGTCAAGCGTCTCCACCTTGCGCAACAGCGCTGTGGTGTTCACTTCCGTCTTTATCGAGTCATCTGTATCGGTGTTGGAGACGAGCCGATCCATCTGCATTAGATTGCGAAAAAGCGGTCTGCGCATCCAAAGCAGCTCGTCAAATCCCTTGGCTTTCATGGACGCAGGTGTCCCGGCGCCTAAAACGATTTGCGAGTCCTGCGGCGGTAGGACGCCTCGTGTCGGATCACACACGTAGTCCAATATGGCGAAGAGCTCCGCGTTGCGAATCCCCTCGTGGCCTGAGACTTTGAAAGCGGTCATCAGCTGCTGGCGCTCGGCCACGAAGCCGGCCTCGGTCATGAGGCCCAGGTTCAGTGAGATGCATCTTCGGCCGCGTGCGCTGAGGTGGCGTGCTAACGAGTCTTGATACGTATTGGCAGATGTGTAATTGCTCTGCCCTGGGTTGCCAATCACGCCGCCGGAGGAAGAAAGCAGGATGAAGAAGGTAAGAGACGGCGGAAGGTGTGTGTGGAGATTCCATGAACCGGTGACTTTAGGGGCTAGAGGTGCATTAAAATCTTGGGACGTCATCTTCTCTAGGATCGAGTCCTGTCCCGTAGTTAGTATCTTGATGGACGCTGGTTCGTGGAGCGCCAACGTACCCTCAACACCATCGAGGCTTGGATGCAGCCCTTAATCGGCGGCATCGTCTTTCCCTGCTCGTCTAACACGCACTTCAGCATCTCCTTGTCGCTGATGTCACACAGGGGCGCTCGCGCATCTACACCATTAGCTGTAAGCTCTTTCAGAAACGCCACGGCAACGGGGGTTTGGGCGCCGGAGCGGGAGAGCAGGAGGAGATGTTTGGCTCCCCTGCTCACCATCCAGCGCGCAATGGTGCGGCCCAGGCCACCAAGCCCGCCTGTGATTAAATAGGTAGCGTTCGAGTCAAGTGTCCATGAGGATTCGAGCCGCCTTAGTACCTGTCCAATAAAGCATTAACATGCTTATATTTCACTTCAAGGGAGGGGCGGGAGTCTGGTAATTACCGGTACAATCCCACCGCTCTCCATCTCAATGACCGTTTTCCCTGTGTTCTTGCCACCCTGCAAATATCGCATCGCTACCTCGATTTCGTTGATGGACCGAACGTGCAGCGGCACCGGCGCCCTCACAACGGGCGGGCACGTCTTCGTCAGCTTCACCACCGTCTCCATCAGCTCGCGCATCACATCCGGAGCATGTTTCGTCAACACGCCCAGATCGACGCTGGCGAACATGACGTTTGCCAGGAACGGTGCCATAGGTAGGTCCGCACGCTCGGCCATATCCTTCTTCCCAATCTCAAGAAAGCGCCCCATCGGCGCGATGCATTCGAATGAGACCTTCAACTTCTCACCTGAGAGCGAGTTAAGCACTATATTCACACCGCGGTTGTGCGTCATGCGCTTAATGCCCCGTGCGAACGACACATTACGGCTGGAGAAGATATGATCGGCTGGGATATCATAGGTCTGCATCAGCAGCTCCTTCTTCTCGCTTGATCCTACTGTGGCGAAGATCTCCGCGCCGACACTTTTGGCCAGCTGAATCGCCGCCTGGCCCACCCCACCAGCCGCCGAGTGGATGAGTATGGACTCACCGTGGCTGATGTGCGCGATGTGGAACAGTGCGTAATACGCGGTGCAGAAGACGATCGGCAACGAAGCCGCAGTCACAAAAGGCATATCGTCCGGGATCCGCGCTATCGTACTCGCCGTACACCTTGCATAAGTCTTATACGCACCCGGCGAGACGAAGCAGACTCGATCCCCCGGCTTGATCTGTGCTGGATCAACGCTTGCCCCCACACGTGTTACTGTGCCGGCGCCCTCCAATCCGAGGTCCTTGCTAGGCAGCTGGCCCAGCGCGGTCATAACGTCACGAAAGTTGACGCCCACAGCCTCCACCTTGACTTCTATGTCGAGCGGGCCCAACGGCTCGGTGACCCCGTCGTCATCCACGAAACACAGCGTATCAAGGAGGCCGGGCGAGCCGATGGTCAATAGCAATGGGCGTGACGCATCCTCGCTAAACGGACGCGGCTCAGAATTCTGGCGGGCCAGCTTGGAGTAAATGTGATCGTTGAGAGAGTGGTTCTCAACGAGCCGGTTGATGCATAGTAGTCCATGCTGCGATTGGTACTCGGACTCGACTTGCTCCTGCGGCGCGGATAAGATAGCCCGGTACACCTTGAGCATGTTGGCTACGCTTGTACTTTCAGGCTCGGGCTCAAGAGCTAGCGTCACGAAAGTCAAATCGCTGAATTCTGAGCGTATGGAGCGGCTGAAGCCCATAACGAGTTCAAGCTCTGGGTTTCTGATTCGCTCGTTATCCTTGGTGATCCATAAGATCCCACGTGCAGATGTGGTGATGTGCTTCAAGCTGACAAATTCCTCCTCGCTGACGCCATACAGGTATGGTTTTTCAATCTCCGGGAGGAAGATGCAAAAATCTCCACTCAGATCCGTTGCACTGATGATTTCTCCGATTGTGCTGATTCGGCAACCCAGGGCCCCAAGAACTAGTAACTGACGTTTAAGATCTTGGGCGATTTGGTTTTGTATCGGACAGTCCTGTGCAATGACAATCATTGTGTGAGGGATAGAGACCGTAGGCGCCAACACTTCCGCTTTATCTGCCGTCGACATTATCACGCTGCACGTATGCCATGCAGGATCCTGATCAGGAAGACAGATATCCGCGCCGGAGAAACCATTTCTGCCCAACGTATAGTTCCATGTCTCGTCCGATAGCAGCGGTCCCCCCTGCCGGTGCTTCTCTTTCGAAAGCCACCAGCCGGGCAATAGCCCAAAAACAAAAGTCGTGCGGACGGAGTGCACGTTAGTCGGTTCGATCAGCACCATCTTCCCCCCCGGCTTCAATAGCTTCCGCACATTTGCTAGTGTGGTATCTATACATCCAGTGGCGTGCAGTACACATGACGCAATCACAAGATCGTATGTCCCCATCTCAAAACCCTGTGCAACTGGGTCTTTCTCGATATCCAGAGTTTTAAACACCATTCGCCCAGCATGGACTCTGAATCGCTGCTTCGCGTCTTCGAAGAACTTTGGGGAAATGTCAGTGTAGGTATACTGCTCGTACTTGGGAGTCCCATGCTCGTGCGTGGGATCTTGTGGCCCCATTGCCTGCAACGCGAATTGTGTAGCTCCGCCGGTCCCGGCGCCGATTTCAAGAACTGACAGGCTGGGGTTCTTGTGCGAAAGTAGCTCCAAATATGCCATCATCTTGCGGTAGCTGATCATAAACAGGTTGCCACTATAGAATTGTGACATCATGTCGTCGCTGAATAGGATTTCGAGCGGGTCGACTTCGCCATGAAGGATACTGAGCAGCTGGCGGCCGACGGTCACGTAGAGTTTTCCCTCGGGACTGCTGTTTTCCAAGTCGGAAAAAAAGGCCTCCCGGTACGTCTCGTCAGAGCGCAGATTTTCCAGCTCTGGAGTCGCCAAAAGATGCTCGAAGCCGCTCTCGGAGCGACAATGCTTCATCCATGCAACGTAGGTCTGCAGGACTGGTGACGAGTACGTATAGTCCGTCTCCACCGCCAGCAGCGCCGACTGCATAAAATAAAGACACGTGAGCTCGCACCGATCGATCACATCTATCACACCGCTCTCTCCATGTGCTAACTTCGCTGCATTCTCGCAAAGTGTGCCGAGCTGCTCGGTACTGAGCATGTCCACATCTGGCTTCCAGTCAATTCCAAAGCACAGGCGTCTCCATCTGTATGCATCCAGGCTCCCCACAACTGTCCCGCGATAGGAATCAATCGCCAGCAGGGTCTCTTCGGTTTCCGGATGAAGCAGCACGATTTTTGAATCCACCTCGCGGTAGCCATTCCACGAGGATCTTGCGAACGCCTTGCCGTGCTTCAATGTGGTCCTGGTGAGAAGCTCGTTGGATACCCACATGTCCAGGATCATTGTTGGCACGATTGTGGGGACAGGCTCCCATCCCCCCTTGGTGAGGCCCACGACCGCGAGGTGAAAGACTGAGTCCAACGTCGTGGGGTGTATAACATGAGGCTGGATGATCTCGGTGCCTTTGGGGACTTTCTCCATCCAGTCGCGCAGTGCCACCGAAGCGGTCGCTTCGCCCTTATGGCCGTAGGAGACATCTTTGAGGTTTTGGAAGGTGGGCCCAAAGTTGAAGCCGAAGCTGGCGAGATTGTCGTACAGCTGCTTGGAGGCGATATTACGTTTACACGTCTTAATTCCGGACACGTAGATGTCTTTGTAACTATCCCCCTCTTTGCTGCTCTGGTAGCTGTTGTTGACCTCATCCAGTGCCTCTTCATACTCCACGGTTACCACGCCGCAACACACCTCAACCCACTCATCATTGGAAAGCATGGTCAGTCGAAAATCGTTCTTCTCCTCCGCCGCGTTACCGACCTTCCCAGGCCTCATATGAAACTGCGTCTCCACGTCCGCCTCGGAATCCAACGGTAGGAGCAACGCCTTCGAAAAGCGCACATCCTTGAGCCTGTACCCCTGTATCGCCGCCGGGTCCCTTGCAATCTGGCGCGCCGCCTCCATGGCCATGACCACCATGCCGGCGCCGGGGTACAGCTCAGTCTCGTTGCTTTTATGTTCGCTGACCCAAGGATTTTCGGACCGCTTGATGATATTACGCCACTTCGCCTCCAGCGAATTCCAATCCGCAGATGGCGTTCCCAGTAACTCGTGGCGAGGGTGTTGCCGGAAGCGGAAGTTGCGGCTGATGCGGCTCTCATGCCAGTAGACCTGGGAATGATTGAACTGATACTCGGGCAGGTCGATTAGCATACTAAGGTCTGCTTCCGAGCATGTTGGGGAATTAACTGCGGTGAGATTGACCGTGTAACCATGACAGTGCAGCTGGCCTATCAGATCAAGAGAGCTCTGCAAGGCAGAAGTACCGGCATGCAGCATAGAGAAGTAGTGAGAATTGTGGCCCACGGTGTCCTTGATCGGTCGCCTGAGCGCGCCATGTGGCCCAATTTCAAGGAAGTGGGCGACTCTTTGCCGGTATTTTTCGCGACGCATCTGAGCCAGGGCAGGAGCAAATTGGACCTTCGACGTGAGGTTCGAGACCCAGTACTCGCTTTGATATAAGCGATCAGTCGGGACGTACGTGCCAGTGACCGACGAAAACATTGCCGGCGCCTCCATCACGTCGGTTGGAGGAGCAATATCGTGAATGAGCCTGCGATACTCCTGCGCAATTGCATTCATTTGAGTGGAATGATACGCAACACCAACCTTCAACTTCCGCGTAAACACACCCTCGTCATCCATGACTTTCTTCAACTCATCCACCAGTGCCTCGTCGCCTGTCACGGTTGAGTTGACAGGACTATTAACACAGCCTACGGCAATGCTTCCCTTGGCGTCCAGCTTCTTCAGATGGGGTTGGAGTGCTGCCTCTGACAGCGCCACAGACATCATCGAGCCACTGTGTTCGCGAGTATTGATTGCTAGCCGTGCAGCAAGCACGCCGCGGAAATAGGCAACCTTGATGGCAGCGTCACGCGAGAGGCCGCGCGCACAATAAGCCGCTGCAATCTCGCCAGAGGAATGGCCGATCACTGCGAGGGGACGGATACTCCAGGATGCAAGGAGATCTACAAGAGCGATCTGCAGGGCAGTGCACAGGGGTTGGGAGAACTCGGGACTATGAACCTGAGACTGGTCCTTATCCCGCTGCAGTTCCTCTGTGGTCGCGTTAGCAGTTAATCGGACCATGGTATGGACCGAGCAGGTTTACCAATCAGCGACCACTTGCACCCCAGCTCCTTCAGGTACATGTCACTGTGTCTCAGCGCGCACTCAAACACCGGATATGTCAGCAGCTCCCTTCCCATCGCATGCCACTGCGCGCCCTGACCGGTAAAGACGAAACCGAGCTGCGGCGGCGCGCCACTTGTTGACCGTACGGGCTTTGAGAGTTTCCCAAGCAAATCGCTCTGGAGGTCACTGAGCGAGGAGGCAGTAACATAAGACTTCCAGGGTAGTCTACTGCGCTTCGTGGCTAGGGTGTAGGCGAGGTCCTCAATGTACTTATCGGGTTCTGACTTCGCAGCTGAAGGCAGCTCGGAGAAGTGGTCGCAGTATACCATGGCCTGGCGCTTGAGACCGGCTTCATCAGACGCAGACCAGACAAATAGTCGAGGCCTGGAGAGGTTGCGAGAAGGCGATGAGTCCACAGAATGATTGCTATTGGATTGATGGCACCACAAGCTTTTGGAGCCGTTGGGTAGTGAGCCGTTACTCAAGGCACTGCTGTTCAATGAATCATTCACGAACGAGTCTCTTACCGTCGCATATCTCGCACTTAGCTCCCTCGCATCGGGCGGCCTCTCTACAGTACAATGCTTTCCCATAATAGAGCGCGCACTCAAATAATGTCTCGCATCTTCCATCACCACATGTGCATTGGAGCCGCCATAACTGAATGAATTAATTGATGCCCTGCGCAGGCCCAACTTCGGCCAAGGCGTAGGTTGCAGCGGGAACTACATCCATCAGCACTGAGTACACAGGCGCCTCCTAGGCGCATAAGGACAAGAAGAGTCATCGCTTACCCGGATATTCCACTCTTCCACCGGTATCGCCGGGTTCGGCTTCTCAAACCAGATATTTGGTGGGATAAATCCATTCTCTAGTATCTGTACCGTCTTCACTAAACTTGCCATGCCGCTCGCGCCCTCTAAGTGCCCGATATTCGACTTCACGGCCCCGATATACAGCGGACTCTCACTGCTCCTTTCGCTTTGGAACACAGCAGCGATGGCGCTTGCTTCAACCGGATCCCCTATCGGGGTGCCCGTGCCGTGTGCCTCAAAGAAGCGTGTTGTTCCTAAGTCCAGCCCGCCAGATGCATACGTATCTCGTATCAGCCGCTCCTGCGCAGCCATGCTGGGCTGCGTGATCCCCGGTGTTTTGCCGTCTTGGTTTGAGCCCGTGGCGCGGATGACAGCGCGGACGAGGTTGCCGTCCCGGATGGCACAGGAGAGCGGCTTCAGCACCATGACGCCAATGCCTTCGCCGCGCGAGTAGCCGTTAGCGCGTGCATCGAAGCTGTAGCAGCGGCTGTCAGAAGATAGTAGGGACAGGTTGGACAGCGGGATTGCCACGGCTTCGGGGTTGATAATCACGTTACTGCCAGCGACAAGTGCCTGAGAGGCGTTAGCCGCAGTGGAAGTTCGAGGGCTTGGAATGCAAAGAATTCAGCAATTACCATGGAAGATTCGCGGCTTCGAAGACTCTGACATGCAAGGTGCAGCGCATTCAGACTACTTGAGCATGCAGTATCGATGGTCATGCTAGGGCCGGTAAAGTTGTAGAACCAGCTCAGACGGTTAGAGAGCATGGCGGAGCCGACGCCAGATGCTTGATACCGGGTCATGTTGAGGGGATCACGATTGAACACAGCGTCGTAGTCGTGAGCATAGCAGCCGACGTAGACGCCTGTCCTAGAGCCCGTGACATGCTCCATGGGAAGACCGGCTGTGTGACCGTCCAGTGAGCAAATCATCATAAAATGCGCGCTGAGGAGAGAAATCAAGACCAGCTAAGGGCATCATGCCGGCCGCGTTGATAAAACAAAAGAGTAGCATAATAAACGAGAAAAATATATCAAGTCTCGTCACATCCTCGAGTCCCTCAACTTTTGATGACGAGCTCGAAAAGTTTACGGTTCTGTGTATTATCACTATATCGATGGATATGTGTGCTTGGTTTTTTTCTCAGTGAGAAGAAACGAACGTCCCTACCGTTCTCCAGCGCCTTGTACGCGCTTTCCAGCAAGCCCCGCTGCTGCGGGTCTAGAGAAACTGCCTCCGTTCTTGGAATCGAAAAGAACGGGGCATCAAAAGCCGCGACATCGCCCTCGAGGAAATGACCTCCTCTTGCATTAAGCTGTGCGCCGTTTAGCGTTCCGCGGGACAGACAGTAACACAGCATACTATACCGTATCAAGCCTGTTAGCATCGGGATGATAGAACGAATCGATTTTCCATCGGTCTTCAGGGACTTCCGTCATGGCTGAGCGCCCCTCGCAGAGCAGCTGCCAGAACGCCGCTGGCGAGGTCGCATCTTGGGGGAACTTCGCGGACATGCCGATGATAGCGATGGGCTCCAGCTTATCACGTGAAGCAAGAAAATTCGATATGTCGGGCACGCCGTTGCTTTCTGGGATCGACATGGTAACAGGTCGTTCTTTCTAATAGGAACTGTTCTCTCGATCACAGCTGAAGGTAGGACAGGACTCAGAATCTGTGTGTCTGTAAACTGAGGACTCACTGCGGTGCTTGCGGTGCAGTAAAGAGCTTATGAAGGAGAAGTCATGGTTATCACAACGCATCGAGGCCTGAAGGACCAAGACAAACAGACATGGGAATGAAAGTGCCGGTATATATAATAACTAGCTGTGCGACTATTAAGGCCACGGTCTCTTTTGGTCCGACAGAAAGCATGAACCAATCCACCATGGTTGCTCCCATCCTGGACGAGATTCGATATGACGAGTACTGGAGACATGTGCGACAGTAGCGGAATCACGTAATTATGGCAGGACAGCTCAGGACGTAGTACTCAATGTTCTGGGATACATTAGCCCGAAAATCGGATAGGGAGGGGTCAAGGGCCATCTAGAGCCTCACCGCTTACTAAGCAGGCCTAAA
Organism: Endocarpon pusillum Z07020; assembly: GCF_000464535.1. NCBI lineage: Eukaryota > Fungi > Ascomycota > Eurotiomycetes > Verrucariales > Verrucariaceae > Endocarpon > Endocarpon pusillum. The sequence goes on from NW_006913659.1 coordinate 279,598, forward strand.
GCTTATAAGGAAGTCAAATGACATAGTCGATAGGAGTGTATCTCTTGACAGATATGTTCTTAGTGTATTTTAACTGTCTTTGGGACATGACTCTGTATCGCAAATTGCGGTGTAAAAATTTGGTGTTACACGGCACCGTGTGTTGCACAGGCTGCCACATTACATTGCTGACCAATGTGCGCTGTGTTCCGTACCATCCATGTGCCTTCTTTTGTCTAATATGCACTTTGCACTACCAATTACTGACCTGTGCTGCTTCACAAGACCTATTCGTGGCAGTTACCACTACCATTACCCCTGCCTTAAGCAGTGTTGTTGCCATTGCAGTAACAAATCAGGCAATAAGACCGTGTTCCATCGCCTGTTCCATACATGAGTAGAGTCTTAGCATGCAAGTAAGTCGTTTGAATCCTCCGGACTAGCATGCAAGTAAGCCGTTTGAATCCTCCGGACATGCATGCGAATCCTTCTGACCTCTGAATCTAGCAAAGATCGCCGGCAAAGATAAGAACAAGGAGACATCAACAAGGGGGAAGATCCCACCCCACTTCATACCAGTGCGAGCAGACTGTCTTGTCCCAACTTACGCCATTTGTTAGTGTCTGTCCTTGAACGGTCCCTGGCCCTCTTACAGTCAGCTGCTCCGTACTCGGTGAAACCTAGTATCGACGATCTGGCCAGTCGACCTGTCTCAAGGCAAAATGTGCTTTGATATCAACTCTTCTTGTCGCTCTCATATTCACCCCGGCCCATACTCAGTGTAGTGCAATACCATCTCCTCCTATTCTACCTCAATATTGCCCTTTCTTTAGTCCTACCCAGCATGGTACAGCTCAAGGCGAGCGGGAACTCTGCTGTAGCTGTGTCCGTTGCCATGAGCATAGTTGCCTCGATTGCTCTGATCGCTCGCTTCGTTGCCAAAATCAAGATCAAGAAACTGGCAGTGGAAGATGTAGTGATTATTGTGGCCTTTTCGACGTATAGCGGCTACGTTGGCGTGATTCTGACAGGTGACGTGAATATCGGGTTTATAGCTGCTAGCTAACAATGCAGTCATAGGTATGATGAAAGCTGGCGGCACTCTAGACTTATCACAGACCGATTTGATTCAGACAACAGAGCTCTTAAAGGTTCATGGTACCGGACTATTCATTCTCAGGGGTGATGGCTAAGTTTTCGAACAGTACGTCTATATCAGCGAACTACTCTTCACCATTACTATCTCGCTCGTCAAGATATCAATCCTGGTCTTCTACCAGAAGATCTTTTCAACTCCTGGGTTTCGAAAAGCCTCTTTCGTTGTGGGCAGTGTTTGCATTTTATGGCTTCTGGTGTGTTGTCTTGTCAGCGTCTTCCAATGCAGGCCTATCTCTGCGGCGTGGCATTTCGAACTCGCTCTTCTCGGCCAGGCACAATGCATTAAATATGGCCATTTTATCATCGGATACGAGCTCTCGAACGTGCTGCTTGATATTGCAATTATTGCTCTCCCACTTTCCATGCTCAAAAAGCTTCAGCTTGCCCTCGAGCGGAAAATTGTCGTGGCATGCATGGTCCTCCTCGGTAGTCTGTAAGTTCGTTCATTCCCCGCAGATTCTCGATATTTGCAAAATGTTCCCGATGCTGACAATACCATCCAGTGTATGTGTCATCTGCATCATTCGGATAGGCTACATGAACCAAACGGCTTCCACCGACACATGTAAGCTTTGCTGGAGTCGCATGTTTGCCAAAACCCATCTGATATACCCCCGCAGCTTCCCTTCCTATCGGTCTCGATTGGTCGACGGTAGAACTTGCTATAGCCATCACATGCGCCTGCCTTCCGTGCTACGGCCCGTTGATCAACTCGGCCAAGCTTGCCCAATATATCAGCAGTTGGTCCAACTCGCGCCTGTTGCATGGCTTCAGCAAGGACCGCGCCTTGAAGTTGAACTACGACCAGGAGAGCTCCAAGTACGAACGTCTTGCTCAACCGTCCGAAGATATCCAGCATCTGACTCACAATGTACCATTGGCAAGCCCACCGGAAAGGTACCATTTGAATTCAATTAGGATCCAAAGGCACTTCGAGGTAGTCTAACCAGACAGATTGTGCCGAATGAGGTGGAAGCTGTTCTCCTAGGAGAAGTTCCGGCAGACATATGCTGAGCTGTGTGTGCACGAACTGCTGAGCAGAGCAGTGATTGGTTGCATACTGACCACTCCAGCGCCGAGGGGAATGCAGACACCTGTAGAATGCAGTCACCTGTAGGATATTGACAGTACGTTGGTTCATATTCAGGCCACACAAGATAGCCGATTTCTATCCATTACTACCACCACGACCCATTAACTTGAAATGTGAAAATGTGCGAACAATCACTTGTGTTTAACACTATTTAGGTTAGGATTAATCTAGGTGATGGTAAAGATGAATTTCAACAGGCGTACGAAATGCACGATACTAAGCGGCCTTAGTTCAATAACAATGATTGTAGCCCGTGGTTGTAATGTTGTAGCTTGATTCTGCTCTCGTAACAAAGATGGGACTGTGTCACCGGTCTGGTGGCACAAACATTATTTGAAGCCTGCAGCCTCCTAGCTATAACGCACGAATAGCCTTTCTACAGCGTTGCTTTTATGTCCCTAATATCTTTTCTTTCGTTTCCCCCGTTTTATTCTTCACTATTCCCCCGTTTCTGTCTGCCCTTCATCTTAGCGATAACGCTGATTCTATCTATAAACAACGACGAAAAAGATTACTCACCATGGCTTCCTCCAAACCGTTAACGGCTCAACAGCCGATGAAAACATTTTACATCATCCTCTTCGCCTTATGCAGCGTGATTCGCGTCCCATTTCTGCTACTCTACTACCTCCCTCGTTCTCTCCGGCCGCGCCTCACCTGGTCCTACAGAGCCGCCGTGGGAACCGCGCTTGTCAGAATTTACTTCACCTTTATCACCAGCATCCGCCTCTCCACCCCGCGTTCACTTGTCCCCGGTGCCGACGAGTCGCGCTTTGAACTCCTCCAGCCCGGCCCCACCAACGTGTATCGTGGCGTGCTACAGCAAAACCCAGCCATCCGCCCTACAACCCTTGGTTGTATTTGGCTCCCGCGTCTCCCCTCCCTCTCCACACTCTCCTCCTCCTCCTCCTCATCCACCTCCTCCTCCTGGTCCTCCAGCCGCATGATCCTTCACTTCCACGGCGGCGCCTACGTCTGCACCTCCCCGCGCCTGCCCGTCGCGCAGTATGGACCCAGCATGCTATGCTCATCACTCTCCGCCACCGCTGTGCTACTACCCCAGTACCGTCTCGCCTCCTCCAGCGCCGCCGCCTTCCCCGCCGCGCTCCAGGACGCCGTGACGGCGTACGCGCATCTACTAACGGTCGGTGTCCCGCCGTCACGCATCATCGTCAGCGGCGACTCCGCTGGCGCGCACCTAGCACTCGCCTTGATGCGCTACCTGGCTGAGAACAACAGCAGCGGTCTGCTGCCCCTCCCCGCTGCTGTGCTGCTGCACAGTCCATGGCTCGATATGCTGCTGCCGCCCACCACAACGAGCGTCGACCAGGCGACAGGTGATTACCTCCCCTTATCACTGTTGGAATGGGGCGTCACGAGCGTGGTCCCTCCCGAGGAAGATGCGGCTGGGCCGTATTTCTCGCCGCTACGACATCCGTTCCGGATTGGGGTGCCGCTGTGGGTGCAGTCCGGGACGGCGGAGCTGTTCTATGCGGATGCGGAGAAGTTCGTAGAGAGGATGAGGATTGAGGAGAAGAAGGAGGAAGGAGGAGGCAGTGAGATAGAATTCTATCGATTTCCGGATGGGATGCACAATACTTTTGCGGCGGCGGGCGTCATGGGGTTAGAGGCCGAGGCGAAAAGTGCACTGGAGGGGGCGAGGAAGTTTGTCAAAACTTGGTGTCCGTCTTGGAGGTAGGACTTGGGAGGTATCAAAGAGTACTTGGTTGGGGGACTACGTAGTACGGCGGACTATTATAGGTTTAAGGTGAATTTCAGTTCTCAAAATCCATTTTAAAAATCTTGACCGCTCTATAGTAGCGTCTTAAGGACTCCCTCTTAAGTTTACCCAGCTTCCTTATTTAGCAGCTTCCTTATTTAGCAGCTTCCTTGTTTGATAGCTTCCTTGTTTGGCAGCTGGCCTCTTAGTACTTAAATCTCTCTTCTCTCTAGATAGATTCTGGTTCTCTGCGCTTAAAAAGACATTCCATTGACCTCCTACTGTTCTATTGCCCTTGCACCCCCCTAGGATCCTAACACTATGTGCTGCTACGCCGAATAAGAGTCTCACTTACTTCTAATGCTGTGCGTATGCCAAGCTCCACGATAGCTCTACTCACTTCATATCTAGTGCGCATGACATAACCCTAAGCAGCCTACTCACAGTCATACGCATCCAACACCAACACCTTTTCCTTAGACCATCTACACCTGAGTGGTTCTTCGAGCCCTCAATCTTTGCTGGACTGTGGTTACTCGGTCATGGCAAACTCCATCCTCCTACTGCTGCTTCTGCTACCTCTCACCTTTGCGCTTCATAACTTATTCTGCCTCTTCCTCAACTATCGGATTGCACGCAAGATTGGAATTCCTGTCATCGTGCTTCCTGCTAGTCCAGATAATCCAGTATGGATGCTTACATCTGGTCCCGTGCTATCCATTGTCAAAGCCATCTTTGGAGACTGCTCGGTTACCAAATATGGTCAAATTGGTTGGGAGTACCATGAAAAATACAGAGTGCATGTTAAACATGGTGATGCCGTGGTGCTCGTCACTCCCGCTCATAATTGGGTCTATGTTTGCAATGCGGAGGCCTTCAACGACATCTTCCAGCGCCGCAATGCCTTCGCTCGACCGCCGGAGATGTTAGGTATGTCCTCAAATGCTGATCCTTGTCACAAACTGTCGCTGATTCTGAGACATCAGCAATGCTAGATGTTTTTGGGCCGAACATTTCAACGGTAATCAGCCTTACATCCTCAGTTGACGGACCCTGGCTGACCACGAACGAGGCAAATGGGGCGGACTGGCAACGTCATCGTAAAATAACAAGCACACCATTTAATGAGCAAAATAGTCATCTTGTATGGGCTAAGGCTTTGCGACAAGCGGATGAGGTTTTACAATTCTGGAAGTCACTGGGCACTCCAATCAGACGTATCGCTAAGGATACCCGAACCTTGTCCCTCCATGTCTTATCCGAAGCAGGATTCGGCAAGTCATATTCTTTCCGGAAATCCACAGAAGCACCTAAGCCGGGCCATGTGTTCAATTATCGAGACTCGCTTGCCTTGATCCTAGAAAATATCTTCTTGATTCTGATTTTTGGTCCGAAGTTCCTCACGAATCAGTTTCTTCCCAAGAGCTGGACTCGAATAGGCCAAGCGACATTGGATTTCAAATTCCACATGGTAGAAATGGTTGAGGAGGAAAAACGGCTCATTGCTGAGGGCAAACCTGGAGGGGGAAATATCATTAACTCCCTCATACGAGCGTCAGAAGAGATGACCAAGTCAGCTCGTACAGACGGTTCAGGTTTCAAAGGTCTCACCGAGGATGAAATATACGGCAATATCTTTGTTTATAATTTCGCTGGACACGACACCATGGCCATTACGCTCAATTGGGCTCTCTACCTCCTCGCAGCGCATCCGGAAATCCAGGACTGGGTCTCCGAAGAATGTAATGCCGTTATACAATATGATCAGAGTTCTACCTGGACCTACGACGAGGTGTACCCCAAGCTCAATCGCTGCCTCGCCGTTCTAGTAAGTAGACCATTCTCTACTCCCCCTTCCTTCCACTGCATCTTATCCATCTCACCTTACACCCCAGCTATGAACCATCAGCACGCACACCCCATTTCACTGACTACTGACGTCTCCCTCTTCAGCTGGAAACTCTCCGACTCTGGGACCCTCTAATCGGAATCGCCAAATCCACTGGCTCGACCCCCCAACCTCTTACCCTCAACGGGCGTGTCACCACTATCCCGGCTCGCACCCGCGTCATCCTTAACATTAACGCCATCCACACGCACCCCAAGTACTGGGGCTCCGACAGCCTTACCTGGCGCCCGCAGCGCTGGATCCTCCTATCCAACCCCGCAACCGAAAGCACCCCCAGCAACACCTCGCCACTGGCGCACGAGTACCTGTACACTCCACCCAGAGGAGCCTATGTGCCATGGTCCGACGGGGCACGTGTGTGCCCGGGCAAGAAGTTTGGACAGGTGGAATTTGTGGCGGCGATGGGGGTGCTGTTTCGGAGGCATAGGGTCGAGGTGGTGCCGGAGAGTGGGGAGAGTATGAAAGAGGCTAGGGAAAGGGTTATGGGCGTTGTGCTGGATAGTCACATTACGCTATTGTTGCAGATGAGGAAGCCGGACAGCGTGGGACTTAGGTGGGTAGAGAGTGGGTGAAGGGGACGGCCCAGCGGCATGCGGAACTGGGAATCAGACCTGTGGACGTTGTTAGGAAGTAGTACCTTCAGGATGCCGGATTCGTTATAATTCATTCACGCGGAACTACGGCGGACTATTATTAGGTTAACAACACATTAAAATTTTGAACTCTGCATCAACTCTGCACTAACTCTGCATTAACTTTGTGGCAATTTTATCCCTTATAAGCCTGAATAAACCCCTGCGTAAGCATCCTTCCTTATAGAGTTTAGCGTTAAGAGGTACCTGTATTTAGCGGTATCCGTGGCCCAATGGGTGGATCCCTAGGGACCCACTTTGCAGGGGGGGTCCCCTGGCAAAGCCAGCGCGCGCAGCGCGTGGCTGTCAGCTCAACGCGTTTTTTGAACAGAAATTCAACTCCTGTAGATTCTTGACCATAGCACCCTCATAACATGCCTGTTTCGAACGAAGATATCGATGATTTGGTGGATAGGGCCGTACGAGAGATCCGTGCTGCAAAAGAGGAGGGAGAGCGCTCTACTGTTGCAGCAAAAGCGCGCGAACTTGGTATCCATAAAGATCGTATCCATCGACGACTCAAGAGTATAGGATCTTGTATAGGTCGAAAGGCAGCTAATCCAAAGCTCTCTGCTATCTAAGAGGCATCTCTTATTCGATATATTCTCTCTTTAGACGAAATTGGCCACTCTATACGATATGATCAAATCAGCAATGTAGCAAATGCTATTCTTCTTCAGGATCATACTACCGACACTCCTGCGCCCTCTGTAGGCTCAAAATGGGCCTGACGCTTTCTAGATCGACATTCTGAGCTTCATAAGGCTAAACAAAAGCCCTTAGAACTTGAACGAAAGCTGGCTCATGATTCTGACGCTATTTTGAACTGGTTTGAGCGTTTTCGAACGCTCTGAGAGAAATATTCAATACAGAATGAGGATATCTGGAATTTCGACGAAACAGGCTTTCGGATAGGCGTTAGCAAGAGTCAATGGATAGTTACTGCTTCGCGGAGAAAAAGGCATTATTTACCTTCTGATAATACGCGCGACTTTATAACAGCTGTGGAGGCTATTAGTGCTGGCGGAGCAGTTATTAATGAGATGTTGATTCTGCCAGGGAAGGTTCATTTAGAGCGTTTCTATCATGAGCTTTAAGGAGAGACTTTAATTGGCTTATCAGATACTGGATATTCGAATGATGAGCTTGCGTACGAATATATTCAGCACTTTGAACGCCAAAGTCGACGAACGCGTATAGGAGCTCATCGTATCCTCCTCTGTGACGGATATATGAGCCGTTTTACGCGAGAGATCCTCGAATTCTGCGAGATCAACCTTATTTACGTTTTTGCGCTTCCTCTACATACTTCTCACGTCCTCCAACCGCTTGACGTTGTTCTATTTCAGCCGTATAAGCATTGGCACGCCCAGGCAGTGGATCAAGCAACTCGAAAAGGATGTAGCAAATTTGATAAGCTAGAATTCCTTGCTGCTATTCAAAGTATTCGCCAAATGACGTTTAAAAGGAACTCTATCCTTGATGGATTTCGAGAATGCGGACTTGTTCCTTACAATCCAAATATTGTACTAAATAAGATCCAAGAATATCAACCTCTTACTCCTCTAAATCGACCATCTACTCCTCCTGACGCTCAAATCTGGCCTCCTGTTACACCTCTAACAGCTCAATCTCTTGAAAAGCAAGCTATTCAACTACAAAATGCAACTCCGAGTCGTCAAACAACATTACAAGAGAAATTCATCAAGGGGGCTCTGATTCAGGCCAAAACTGCCGTACAAATCCAGAAGGATCTATCAGAATATACAGCAGCTGAAAGAGAACGAAAAGAACGAAGATGTAGAGGGCAACGTCAACTACAAAATGGAGGAGTTCTTTATGCCGAACAGGCTCGAAATATGACCAAACAACGAGAAGAAGAGGGGGGTACACAGGAGATGAGGGCTCAAAAGAGAGAGCAAATCCTACGAAAAGAGCTAGAAGATGAGCGTCGGCGTACAGCAAACTTGGAGTGGACCATCATAAATGGCCCTCTAGAAGAAATAGAGGATTAATATCCCAATTCGGCGAATTCTAAGCTATCTGTACTCCTTCGTAGTTGAATTTCTGTTCAAAAAACGCGTTGAGCTGACAAACGCGTTGAGCTGACAGCCACGCGCTGGGCGCGCTGGCTTTGCCAGGGGGACCCCCCCTGCAAAGTGGGTCCCTAGGGATCCACCCATTGGGCCACGGATAAGGTTATTCTGTAGCCTTACTGATGCCGCCGAAAAGTGCGTCCTAGCGCTAATTTGAAGCTGTATATCTTTCCTAATCGGGTATAGGATAGAGGGTCTAGAGTGGAGAGGGCTTCCGATCTGGGGGACCCCCCCTGCAAAGTGGGTCCCTAGGGATCCACCCATTGGGCCACGGATAAGGTTATTCTGTAGCCTTACTGATGCCGCCGAAAAGTGCGTCCTAGCGCTAATTTGAAGCTGTATATCTTTCCTAATCGGGTATAGGATAGAGGGTCTAGAGTGGAGAGGGCAGGGATTCTGTTAGCCAATCAATTGCAGCTATCCTCTGAAGTTGTTATTGCCCTCGTGCCTCTGAACTTGGGCCAATTTGTCACGATAGCCCTCAATATGGTGTTTAGCACACCGTCGCATACCCTCAGAGTGCATTTCGTAACGAATTCTACCCTTGGCCAGCTCCTTAATGCTCTCAAAAGAGGAGGTTACTCTCATATCCTATAGTGAGTCCTTGAGATACCCCTAAATTGGCTCAATTTGATTCAAATCAGGAGAATTGCTCATCCAAGGAGCCCTCAACACACCCATATCTCCGAGAGAATCCCACGCCTTCTTATGAACACCAAGATTATCCTCAACAAGCCAAACATTGCCTTGGTTGCCATGACGACGTTGAATATCTTGATAATAGGGTATCAAGAGAGGGATCAAAATCTCGTTGCGATATATCTACTAATCAATGCCCCCCTTCTTGTTATCTCTCTTAAATTCAACGTATTTAAACACCTGTTCTGCTGTACGTTTTCTTTTGAATCCCTTGTTGCCTTGATAACCTTCTGCTCGTCGTTGTTGATTGTGAGAAATAACATTATTATTTATCTCTTGTAGAACGTGATTTTCAACGGTACCAGAGACGTGGGCATTAGCCTGTTGAGATAGGGCTTCTCGCTTGTGATTCGCATTGTATTGATTAATATCTTGCCTTGCTTATTATTTATCCTCCTCTGTTTCTGGCTCCCATATCCAAAAAGGGAATTTGATCTCATCTTCGTACAGACCAATTGCACCCCATACCATCAATTGAAACTGCTCTGCAGGATCAAAACGTGCGTAGAGATGTGGATCTGCACCTTTTGGCTTTGTAATCTTTGGTTTGTTCCTAAAATGCCCTCCAAAATGACAGTAAGTTTCGTCGACAAAGATGAATATAGCACTATTCTCTTGCTCCTTAGTAGCCCATTCCGCATATTCAACGCGTAAATCTCGAACGTCGTGAGTAAGAACAGGCTTATTTGGCTGTACGACTCGAACTAATTCGTGATTGTTCAGAGGATCGCGATGCTTGTGAGCGATATTTTCGGCTGTGCTGCGTGCCATTTTGAGTCCTGCAATATAGGTTGTTACTACCTCAATAGGAAGCTCAAAATGCTCATGAAATAGCTCTCTTAACAATTCGAATTCGCTTCAAGATCGAGTTTTTCAGCAATTTCGGCGAATTTCAAGCCTGCTAAAAGTCGCAGGGCAACGACAGCAACGCGCTTTTCGTAAGGGATTTCGCCATGATGAGGAGGCATAGCTATAGCTGCTTGTTATAGCTAAAGGGCAACGTATTTCGAGTAGTTGTTGTTGAGATACAACTGTTTGAAATTGGCTGTTGATTCGCCAGAATTTGGCGGAGATGGATCTAGCGTGGTGCTAGACCCAATTAGGAAGGGACGCACTTTTCGGCGGCACCAAGTATGTTACAGGACTTGAACACGCCAAGCACAGACAGGCGCTACGAAGCTGCCTGGCGCTCTGCGAAGGAACTATGACAGACTTGGACAAGACTGGACCCTGAATAGAGCAGCCATGAGCACGAATCTCTTAGCCTATATAAGCACGCTTATTTCCCAGATAGTTTCATAGTCTTCATAGTCAACTCATGTTATTAGCTCTTACCTAGAAGTTGAAGACATCTCGTGATCTACTTGTGTACCCCCTGTTCTATAACCCAAACCCCTTTGGACCTCACTTCTGGTTAAGACTTATCTTGACTTATTAAGCCCTAACACCTTAGCATTAGGAATATCAAAATTATAGAAGAGTACTATAGCCTTAGCGTTAAGAATATCAAAATTCATAAAGATTTAGCTGCAGCCTTAGCGTTAAGAATACTAAAAGTAAATTATAAGAGTAAAACTTAAATTAGCTATGTTAGGCTAATTATTAAGGCTAGAGATCTATAAATAATATTATTTGATAGCTCTTAAAAGGCTCTATTTAAATATATAGTATATAGATTATAAATAGTATTATTTGAAAGCTAGAAGAGTTAGCTTTCGAATGATATCATTTATAGTTTTATAGCTATAATAATTAGCCTTTTTCACGCAAAAAATACTAGTCCTAAATCGGAAGGATGCCCACTTGGATGTATTCGGGTTCACAAGGGATAAAATGTGGGAACTGTCAAGAATTTTGGCACCTAGCTCCGGCCCTATTCTCCATTCAAAATTGTCGATTATTGTGGAACATTTAGTCTTCACGTTCTGTTGACCACTGAGGCTCTGTCCAACGTACACCAACTTGAGATGTACGATCCATGTACAATGGTCACCGACTTTTGGCGACATCTAGACCATGCAGAGATCAGCATCGCTGAATCTCTGAAGGCTAATTACTTCTCACTTTACCCGTCTTTCCTTGTTTGCATATATAGATTATATGCCTGTTCCGCGGCAACCTGATACTGTATGGCTCTGTATGGCCAAGGTGTATCAACAGTAGCGTGTGTTTGTAATGACTTGAAACTCTAGATACAGATTCTGGGGGAGACATATAAGTAGTAGTGTTGGACCAAAAGGACCACAACCCCCAAGTACTAGCGACTTCTTAAGTGCCACGGCAGCATAACGCTCAGGGGCCAGAATATACGAAGCCGCAAACCAGCAACTCTCCAAATCAGATCAACCTGCGTCGGAAGTCGACATGCCTTACATCCCGTGAATGTCATGTAGCCAACAAGACGCACTCCTCATCAGCGCAGGCATTGTCCCTGTCCATGCATTCCTTCGTCTCCTGCACTCAGGCTGCATCGTTATGAGAACACGGTCAGCGCTGTAGTAAAGAGCGGTTCTGAATGGACCACGTCGCAGCCCAACGCCTCCTTCATTCCCTGCACCCTTTCCATACAATCCAGCCTGGGGAGGTCTGGAATTCAAAAAGAGAGCACTGCAGCATTAGTGGATCCTATCTCTCGATTCTGATGGTCGGTCCAATTGAAGGCGACCATTTGTATATCGGGCCAGCTGTAGAGGTCTCTCCTCTCGGCTTGGCGATAGGCGCTGTGACCATGACGTCCAAGAACGTCGATGAGCAAGAGCGAGAACCTGACGCCTGTTGCCAGTGTGCCACTGCAGATTTGACCTGGGTCCTGATGAGGCATCGCCACGATGAAGCGCACAAGAATCATTCGAGATGAAGGCGTGGTTCGTTCTGGAAACTTAGCTAGTTGTCTTCCAAGGCAAAAGCAGACGGCCTGACTCGGGAGGCGGTTATGCGACATACCCAGGAGAATAAATGTCTGAGATCAATAGAGGATATCGAGAATTGTGGCCGCACTTGCTGTATGCTCTGTTGTGAAGATCTCTCTACCCACCTCGATCCTGCTGACACCTTGAAATGTATGTGCCATTACAACCAAACTGGCCACACCATATATACAAGCTCGCCTCTCAATCTCAATCCCCAGCTCTCATAAAATGAACACACTCCTCAATCCTGCCAAGCACTCTTGCGCACGACATCGCCCTGACTCCTACTCTTCCCAATCCCAACCTTAACTCCCTTCCAATCACCCTCCCTCTCCATGACCACATCCCCTCCTTCATCTTTATCCCTCCGCCGTTCTTCCAGATAATGCCTTCCCCCCTCATAACAACCGAGATACAGTCCCGACCCAAACGCCGTCCAGAGCGACCTCAACAATGCGCCGCGGAACATGCCCTGGATGCCCTCGGTTTTGAGGATTTGCTTGGTGAGGGAGAGAGCGGTCTGCCTGGATGTGGTCCCCGTTGTTGTTCTTGAAGTGACATGGTCATGCAGGGAATGCGGGTTAGAGTCTCTATTCTTCGCCTCCTCGCCCGCCGCAAGCATGATCCTCGTCTTGACCACATCGATCGGCGTAGTGATCCAGGCAGCGCCCGTGCCCGCCAGCGCGGCACTGAGGGCGGTTATGCGTGCCCGCTCAAAAATCCCATCAACCTTCACCTCCTCTGCTTCTCCCCCTCCTTCATTATCCCTCAACCGCAGCCTTTTCCGTCTCCTCCTCTCCAAGAACCAGCCCTTCAAATGCTCAAACATTGGAAACTGCAACCCTGTAAACGGCAGATTCCTCGCCGCTAGCGCCGTATAACCCCGGAACAACTTTGTAGGCTGCCTTTTAAACTGTTTCAGCACTTCCATCGTCGGGCTCCTCCTCTCCCCCTTCCCTCCCGTCCGATCTTGGCTCCGGTTCCAGACCTGGGCATTCTGCTTCAGCACCTCCGCCGGGGTTAGAATCGCACAGCTCACCAACTCCGCGCCACCGGAGCTGAGGGCGTGGATGGCCGGTTGGGGCAGGTAGATGGTTGAATTGGGGGGGATGGAGTCCGAGAGGGTGGACTTCAGCGCTTCATAGGTGGTGAAGAATGCGCCGGAGCTGGGGATGGTCACGAAGATGACGGTGCCGATTCCTTGGTAGAGACCGCGGAAGAGGGAGGGGTTGAAGTGCGTGTGGCGGGATAGGAGGGAGGAGCCGGTGAGACGGGGGTGTTTTTGAGAGGGGGAGGAGGAGGAGGAGGGGCGGGGGATGGTTTTGTAGAGGGTTTGGTAGTTGGGAGATTGGATGCGCGTTTTTAGGGTGTCGAGCGGATAGACGAGGAGGTCGACGGTGAAGGCTGCGAAGGCTCCGGCCTGGGGGGATGAAGAGTCAGTATGCGTCTTGGTAGCTAATAGGCCGCGACGGTAGGTGCATGCTAGGGGGTGGAAACAGAGAGGGCTTGGGCGCGAAGACTCGGCCGACCGTGCGTTGTATTATGAGCTTCAACTTACGAACCAGATGTCAGTGTTGGTGTTGAAAGACATTAGATTATTGCGAGTTTAGGTCAAGAGTCGCTACAGCTGGTGCGGCCTCTTGTAGGCTTGCAGACGATATACCAAAAAAGATTGGGAGCTCGGATGATGATCGTCATGGAACATTGGTTCCATCTTATCTTATCTATCGTCTTGGCTAGGGGTCATCTTTCAGGGGCGTCAGGGCCTTCAGGGGGGCTTCAGGGGGCTTCGGGACAACATCACGCCTAAAAGAATTTTGGGGAGTCTTTGAAATTGATTGAGCAGTTGTTGCTATATACAAGTCCCTGAAGGGCACCAATGCCCGCAGGATTCCATCACATTGTCGAGCGATTTCAAATGCAAGATCCAAGTGCCAAACTCCAACAAATGCAAGACAATTGCCCCCGGACTCCTGGGTGTCCGTCCAGCCATTCCCAAAACACCGTGCTGTCCAAACCAACATCTCATACAAGCCCAAATGCTTCATCCTCTGACACCTCGCTGTGCACAAAGAAAAAACCTGCACCATCCCGTAGAGCGCCATTTTTCATCCCACCGATTCCACCCCCATACCCGACCGGCAGCCCATCATCCTTCTTCTCGCAGTTCTTGCACTCCCTCAAGTGCCTCTTCAGATGATCGGCCCGTCTGAACTTCGTCGGGTTCACGCCATGGTTGATGCAGAAGCGACACGCAAACATGGTCTTGCCGCCCAGCTCGATTCCCTGCGCCTTGGCCCTCTGCCGGTGCGAATCCGTCTTCTTGTGCTTCGACAGCCCGCTCGCATCGTTGAAGTTGGAATCACAGATGTCGCAGTGGTGCCGGCGGATCTTCTGGTGCACGGACTCGGTGTGGCGCCGGAATTCTTCCTTGTTGCAGCTCTTGTACGAGCACCCTGCCACTTTGCAGCTTTGTTCAATCCGCTTTTTATGTGCTGCCGCTCGGCGTTTTCTGGGAGTGTTGTTGCGAGAGGATGCGGCAGAGGTAGTGTTGCTGTGGCTGCTGTTGGTGGTAGTGGAAGAGAAGTAGGAGGAGGCCACGGTGGTGCTATTGATGGAGGACGAGGAGAAGGAGGACGAGGAGGCGATGGTGGCGTTATTGATGAAAGAGGAGGAGACGACAGGGGATGTTAGAGGAGGAAGAGGAAGCTGTCCTTCCAGTTGTAGCTGTGGTGGTGGCGCCGCTGTGATCTGCGCCGGAAGGGGAGCGGGAGTGGGAGAGTGATCAAAGTAGGAGGCCTGCGGTGGTGGTGGTGGTTGGTAGGTAGCAGAGTTGTATGTCGAGGGGCCCGCCATGGGCATATATGGCGGCGGATAAGATGATCCAGGCTCCTGGATGTCGCCAAACACGTTATTGGGCACAGTTGTGTCAGGTACTTGTTGCTCCTCATGAAAAGGGGGAGGAGGAGTGCTGAGGCCAGCCAGAAGTCGTTCTAGGGTGGCATCAGAGATATCTGGGTATGGTTGATGTGTAGGGACGAATGGTGGCTGAAAATCGTCGTAGCTGGTCGTCAGGGAGTCCGTCTGCATATCTTGTTGTGTAGCTACTGGTATTTGGTGGCTAGTCTCTTCGACAGGGTACTGGGAGCCCTCAGGGGGTATGACGAGGGAAGCGAGGTCGAAAAGGTCTTCATCTGACATAGCGGCCAACATGTCATCGTGGATGGCACCCGCACTCTGTAGAGATTCTTGATGCCACGCAGGAGGGTCGTTGATCATGTTGCCCTGCGGCTCTATATACTGGTTGTGTTGAGTATATGTGCAGGGCATCAAGGGTGTAGAGCTATGTGCCGAGTTGAGTGGCTGCAACATATCTTGAGATGGAATTTGTGATGATTCAGCGGTCTCCCCAGTAGTGAGACCTTGCCACATCTGTTGGTCTTGATATGGTGTCCAGAAGATCTCCATGTTGCTATTCATGTCGCTGTTGAAGCTGTTGTATGATGCCATGTGGAGAATGATAGTATGGTGCGGAAAGAATGACTGTGTTGAAAAGTATGTAGTAGAACAGTGGTTTCAATATCACAGTCAAGTTCTTATTTCGGTGGTGAGATGAAGGAATAGATTTCTGGGTGGAAGAACCTACAAATTTATGTACATGGCATTCCTGAAAACCACATGTTCCTCGCTGAATCCCGGGTCACGGAGCGGAGCCATCGGGAGAAGCGTTTTGACCCTTTGCTGTTTTGATCCAGAAAATGGACACATGACTCCTTCAGAATGCCAAAGGAATGGTTCAGGCTTGAGCAGAGCATCTCAATCATTGGCTGGGAGGATTCGAGCCCATCGCGGTTCCTCTTTCAGATGTTGAAAAGAGCAGAGGCGTGTTTTAGTTCACGATCTTGGGGGTGTGGATTTTAGCCCAAACGGGAAACGTAGTCACCGCACGGTTCTCTCAACGGTTTTTGGCGCGGCCATAAGGGCCTCGTAAGTATGTATCGGGTAATCAGCGGTGGAGCCGATGGTGGCGGAGTGGAAATCATTAGGAATAGTATCCACCAAATGAATGTCATGTGCATCAACGGCTTGTGCCTTCCTCAATCGGAAGGGGATGTTGCTGCCTCAACGGTGTCTTCCCTACCAAGGGTGGATAAAGCGGCGAATTTTGTCCATGAAGTCGAAGCTGGAAGCCCGCAACACTCTGACGGAGTACTCGAAGAAGGTCTCGATTGCCAAAGAGCGCAGTGCAACCTTATACGTTCGATCCAGGACGATTACAGTGGGAAAGATGACGGTCGGTGGATGTGCTGGGCAATGGTACGCTCTTACGGCAACCATGATCTCGATAATCAGTCGATCAGTCGTTCGGATACACGAGACGGGCGTAAACGACAGTGATACAGCTCTGCATTGTTGAAGGACTCGGAGTCTCTTGGTGCCTTTTACGAGGTTGTCATTGGCATTGATGAGATAATGATTGATGAAGATGCGGGCTCTGTATTCCGGCGTGCTCGAGACACCTCTCTAGGATACCGTTTCCCATCTATCAAGACAGATCAAGAGGTGTTCTTGATATTCTTCTGTCTATCCTAGGGGCCCTCCTTCGAGTGACGTTGAGGATCCACCAGCAGCTTGAGCGACAACGAGAGCACGAGGAAGTTGGGCTGCAACGATTGACACTCATCGTTTGCGGTTTTGATATTCGATGCCCACACCTTCACGCCATAGTTCGTTTCCCGCCACGTCCGCCTTTCCAGTGTTTTCATGGTGGTTCAAAAGACATCCCAGCAATGTGATAAGATGGAGGGCATAGGATCAAGCAAGCTCTGGTGCCAGTCGGCTTTTGCAAGAGTATTTCAACAGTCTCCGTGCATTTATCATCATGCATAGCTCGAGCGTGCTTGTGTCTAAATGCAGATGTTGTGAAAGTGATTTGCAGTCACGACGTTGTGACTTGGATGTTGTTCTCTTCTTCCCAAAGCGGAACTGCGGGACGATGGCGCAATCTAGTCGATCATCCGCACTGACATCCCATCCCACCTCCGACACCCTTGACCCAGGTGGTTTATCACCCCTTCCAGTCTTGATGCCTTGGTGACAATCTCAGCTCTTGTACATACTTGGGTCAAACCCGTTGTGGCAGCAGCCATGGGCAATCTCTGCTCCAAATCAGCAAACAAGCCCGACGCATTCCCAGGCCAAGGTCGAGTCGTCGGCACCTCCTCCTCACAACCCGCATCCTCCGCGCCCCTCCCCCGGAAAATAACATCGAACTCACCCGGCAAACCTCTCGGAGGCAGCAGCGTCAACAGTGGTGGAAACTTGGACGGGGCAGCCTCCGATCCTCGAAGCGCAGCTGCCAAAGCCGCGGAAGTGAGTCCTTACTCTTGCTGTCGCAAGGCAGCGGCTTCCATCGTTGCTGCTTGCCCTCCATGCTAAAGGCCTCCTAACACGCGCTTCAGGAACGTGCGAAAGCGGCCTCAAGAGGAACGTCTGGTGGCAAGCTGTCCGCGCAGCTGGAAGCGCAAAAGAAGCAGACGAGGAGTGAGTTGTTGGCTGCTGGGTCGAAGGAGGAGCAGCAGGCAAGGGCTGCGGATGCGGTGGCTGAGGCGCGGAATTACAACTAAAATGTGAGACTCGAACATTGCTCGTTCAGGCTGGAGTGATTATTTTCTAGGGATGGGGCAGGTGTAGTTTCGAGCTTGAGCTCGACCAAGGGTACATCCGGGCGGCAGTCTGCGAGAGGTACTGGAGGGAAGCACTTGGATGTTCGTCTGGCATGTTTGACTTCCTGAAATATCCTGCTACAGGCGGCAGCATATGAAGCAGAGGCGCACAGCAGCTCAGGCGTACAGGCGCACATCACAGCGGCCGGACCCAACGTTCGAGAAGAAAATAAGGACACAAACTTTCCCACGAAGATACATATAAACCAGAGCACCTCTTCCTCGCGCAGAGTACAAGACATCAACCTTATCCTCAAGATATTCGAGGCAGCACGAGCAACTATCCTTCCTCTTGAAGGACCTGAGTGTCAAGGTCACACCCATTCACGATATTACTGTCCTCAAGCAATCTTCCATGCACCCTAATACGTCCAGATCCTTACTATCTTTCTTCCCTCACTTCCCTTTCCCTCTTCCGTGTTTCCTTCAAGCTACAGCCAGCACCCTGTTGCTCCCTAGTACCATCAAACAGAAACTCTAGCTACGGAGATTCGGTCATGGCTACCGTACTCGCAGAAATCCTTCACTGGATCACATACTACAAAATCCTACGGATACGTTTCCTTGCTCTCGTTCTTTATCTATACACCTATGCTATTCTTACCTCCTGTTATTTCTAGTCTCGAACTTCGCGAGTGAAATTGGTGCATCTCACAGGCGGCACTATGTTGCTGGCTGTCTAGGCAGTATCAGAGCATCAGAACCTATAGGGGATTTGGTACTAGTATGTTGTTCACGGATCAAGTAACTCACTCGGTCAGGTTATCGCCTACTACTACGCTGGCGGTGGCACATAGTTCTCGGAAGTGTGGAGCTAACTAGCACAGGTACTCAGTATACAGGATTTGACGTCCTCACTAGTTAGCAGCACCTGCTCCCCTGTGGGCTAAAGGTCTCCCCTCTAGTTTGATCGCTATCTACGAAATGCCTAGCAGAACACGCCTCTTCCCACTCCTCGCAACAGCTCTGCTCCCTGCTCTCTTGGGCCTCCTCAATCCCCACCCACCCCCTCCCCCGGCAACAAATTCCCCCTAACAGCAAACATCTTGCCCGTCGTTCCCGCCACAAATCCATCAACCTGCCGGCTATACTGCTCCACCTGCCTTGAGTTCAACATACTCTCCAATCGATTCGGCTCCGTTGGTAACTTGAACAGCCTCTGCCACTCATCCTCCGGCAGTAAAGCCTGCTTGGTCGACGCGCGCAGTGCGTTCTCAGCTTTCCGCTTGGCTTGCCACTGCGCAATCTTGTTCTGTTCGCGGGCGAGGGCGCGAGAGTAGTAGGAGAAGTTGTTGGATTCCGTGTGGTGGGTTTCGATGGAGTCGAGAAGGAGGTCACAGGTTTGGGAGAGGAAGGGGTCGATGTTGAGGGAGAGGGTGTCGTAATTGGGGTGGAGGGGGTTGGAAGAGAGGAAGGGGTTCGTTTCTATGGATGAGACTGATGTAGGTTCCTCCAGCGAGGTGGGTGGAGGTGGTGTGGGGAGTTGGTGTAGGAAGGTGGTGAGGAGGTGGGAATTGTGTATTTGGACCGGAAGCTCAACAAGGATGTCTTGATATCGAAGGTTGGATTTTTGAAGACTGTTGCTTGAATTAGCTTTGCTCGAGGGAGTGATACGAAGGTGTGCGACTAACTTCTCTGTGGTGAACTTGTTCTCTTTGTAAGCCGCCATGAACTGTGGTGATAGTCGGAAGGCTCGCAGGCTAAGAGCTCCTTGTGAACTTCGGCTGACATCATGTACCAGCGCAACGGTGTTCTCGTTGAGGTCTTTTTGGTAGTAATACTGGTTCTCGATGAAATTGGTGTTGCAAAAGTTGCCCATGTTGGCACTTGTATACCAACCAACACTCTGTGCGTCTATGTTGACCTCTCGCAACATTCTGATCATCTCCGCCTGATATCCAGTATTTGCTTTCGCTCGAGGTGCGGCAGCCGCTGTGTTGATGTGCTGGCCTTCATAATGTGCCTCGGGTGGTATTTCGATGATGGGCAGTGGGAAAGCGTTGGTGATTTCGAGTGTGCCGTTAACGTCCATGCCCACAAGAGCGCCGGTCGCTGTGGTTGGGAACCTTTGCGAACAGTGTTTTATGATCTTCATGACCACCTAAGGGCGTGTCAGCATTGTGGTCAGCAATTCCAGCATTATCGCATACCAAGCCCTCGACCTGGACGGCCTTGAGTGGCGTCTCTTTCCTAGAACACGTCAGACTCAGACGGGTTTCTGGGGTTGGATTAGAGGGTTACTGACTCGGCCATTGCCATGTCTGACTTGCGTATCCAGACTGGTCCAGCTGCTGGCTCTGCTTGACCGTGAAGCGGATCTCGAAAATCCTCCCCACGAAGCGGATTTTGTGTGGCCTCCATCGGGAAATTTCGCGCTAGCAATCACCGCTTAGCTAAGTAAGGCCCGAGGCTGGATGGTGGTCAAGAACGAGGTTGATGCTGCAAGGGTATTGAGGAACTGAAATATGACGACGACGAGCGGAACTTCATCTGTTGGAAAGATGCTGATTGTGCTTCCAACCTCGAGTACAAGTTAAAGCGCTAGGGGTGCTCGGATTGTATGAAGGTGTTGCGGAAACCTGGAACACAGGCGAGCCTGCTGATTTTCGGGCAAACGTCACAAAGAAAAAAGCAATGGCAATATACTCTATTTCATCTCGCTGCTTAGACTACACTGTATCTACCTGGTGCCCGAGTGTCGGTATCAGCTGCAGCGATAGTGCCCTCTTTCAGCAACCTCATCAGCTCCCTCATAGCATCATGCACCACGACTTCGGTGTCGCCTTCCACCAAAATATACAGTTTCGGATTGTCGTTCGGACCCGGGTCCTTTCCAGCAGCGTAGAACGATCCTTTGGTGGTGATCGAGGTGCCAGTAGATTCAAGGATTTTGGCGACATTGGTTCGATTGGTGACAGCCCAACGAGCTTTTTCTGCAGAAATATTAGCATGAGATCTGAATAAGGAGAACAGAAATTGACTTACGAGGAAAATCGTTAATCTCAAGTGTCGCATGGAAAGCTCCTGCATCTGGTCCTTTGTTATCGATGGGCACCCCTTGCCGCATGACACCCGCTTTCGACAATTTGGCGGCGATGTTTTGAACCGCTGCAGCGACCTTGTCCATTTGGTTTTGTGGCCCTGTCTCCTTCTCGGTCCTATGCACGGTGATCTTACCATCAAGATCAATGCCTTTGGGAACACCAGGTATTGGCTCCGGTTTAGCGTCGAGTGCTTTGATACCAGATGCGGCTTTTGCGAAAAGATCATCACCAACAGTATCCTTGTCTTCCTTCTCGTCCTCCTCGCCTTCTTCACCAGTCTTGAAAGTCTTGCGTTCGCGAGCTTTAGCAGCATCTCGTTCTTGATCCAGGCGGTCCAGTCCCTTGCCACCAAATCCGCTTGCAGAAGCCTTCTCCTTGCCTGATTTGACCTTCTCGTTAAACGCTTCCACCAATTTCTGCACCGGTTCTGGAACTGGTTGGCCGGATTGCTTGAGCGCTTTGGCGATGTCAACTGCATAACGATCTTGTTCCTCGGTTAAAAACGTTACGGCAGTTCCCGTGTTGCCTGCTCTTCCAGTCCTACCCGCACGATGCACATAATCCTCCAAATGATTTGGTGCATCATAGTTGACCACGAGCTTCAGCTGTTTGACATCCAACCCTCTCGCTGCCACTGAGGTTGCAATAAGGATCGGGACAACTCCGGCCTTGAAATCGTCGATTGTTGAATCTCGGTCGATTTGATCTTTGCCGCCGTGTATTGACATGCAAGGGTATCCTTTCCTCATCAGATCTCGCAGCAACGAATCTGCTGATTCCTGGCGGTCAACGAAAATGAGGGCCCGATCATCTTCATTCTTCTCGTCAGAGTACATGTTGCCAAGCAGCTCGAGCAAGCGTATGAATTTATGATCCTCGTTGCGCACTTCAACGATTTGAGTGATTTCCGGTGCAACAACGCTACGTCCACCGACAACTATTTCAACAGGCTTGGACAAGGTTTTGCGGGCCAACGCTTCCATCTGCCTCGGAAAGGTAGCGGAAAACAGGACAGTCTGGCGATCAGGACGGATATTCGCCAGAATCTTCATGACTTGCGGCTCGAAACCCATGTCAAACATTCTATCGGCCTCGTCCAAGACGACATATGTGACTCGTCGTAGATTGGTTACACGACCTGAATTTGCTGCGAGTAAGTCAATCATTCGACCAGGGGTACAGACTATGATTTCGGCCCCACGTTTGAGATCAGCAATCTGGTCCTTGATAGGTGCTCCTCCGTAAGCGCAGACTGCCCTCAAGTTCAATGCTTTTAGAAAAGGTCTGCACTCTTTGTGGATCTGTGTCGCCAATTCACGGGTTGGTGATAGGATCAAACCGATCGGGCCTTCTAGCATATCCAACGGCCGCTGATCCTTTATGTGTCTGAACATTGGCAACAAGAAAGCGATAGTCTTGCCTGAGCCTGTCTTCGCGACACCGATAACGTCTCTTCCGGAGGTGATTGCCGGTATCGCTTGAGACTGAATTGAAGTAGGTGCTGCGTATCCGAGCTTCTGAATCACATCCAAGGATTGTACGCCCAGACCACATTGGGCCCATCTTTGTACTGGTTTTGGAACATCTACTCCACGTACTTTAATACCATCCAATTCGAGTCGCAGGTTGGCAACCTCGGCTTCGCTCAAACCTGACATGTCGACAGGCTCGCTGTAGAAGTTCTTCCTAAATGGTTCATATTTTATCTTTGCATGATTGACTGTTGGTATATCCTTTTTCTTCTTCTTGCTAGCCATGGCTAGGATGTCACCTGGATCAGCATCAATGGCTGTGAGGTCAACCTCGTCGTCACCAAATATTGCCTGAGGCTCTTGCTGTCTTGATTTCGAGGATTTTATACCATTTACGCCAGATGCTTTCGACGGCGTAGCTCTAAGTCCCAACATGAAAGCGTCCAAAGGATCTGCATCATCTTCTTCCATTGCATCTGGAGGTGGAGCCTCCGGTTGAGCATCTGTCATAGATGTATCACCGCCGTTCGCACTGTTACTTGGCAGCATACCATTCTCCGCTTTATTTCTTCCAGCTTGAGATTGCACCAGCTCCTCTCTTTTCTCAGCCGCAGCTCGTGCTGCCGCCAGCCTTTCCTCTTCTGAACCATCAACCTGCATGTCCACGTCATCATCGTCACCGTCATCGACATCCGCTCCATCCTCCTTTACGCCGTTAGTCTTGTTCAAGTCAACTTCTCCAAGAGGTGGCGTGGGCAACTTCTCCAACTTTCTGCGGCTAGATTCTTCTTCTTCGAATACTGGGCCGGTCTTGGACTTCTCTGCCTCTGACGGAACTTTAGCACCGAGACCGAATCCGCTAACATTGCCTCGGGTTTTGAAAGATGCTTGGAGACTGTCAGCTACGAACATAGGATTTGGTTGGCGCGGTGACTGACCGTTCTTGGTGGTGCTGTTAGATACTGTTGTATTGTCAGCCTTAAAAGTTCCTGACGTGCTTGATACAGCAGACTGTTTCGGGAGCTGTGGAGCAGCCAGATCAGCGCCCAGAACCTCTGGAGTGGCCGCTGGTACGTGTGCCTTCTTGACGATTGCTTTTGGATCAAATTTGCCAGCATATGGTACAGGTGATACGTTGCCTGGGACGGCTGGTGACTGAGGAGAGGAGGCAACTGGGGAAAGTCTAGCTTTCTTATCGATTTCGGTAAGAATGCTTCTCGCACCTCCAGCTGCTGCCAGTTCGGCATCTTTTTTAGCCTGCTCAGCAGCTTGCTTCTTCTTCCAAGCCTCTAACTTTGCAAGGCGGGCAGCCTTCTGTTCTTCAGCATTCTGATTTGGAGTTGATGGCTTGGAGGTCTGTATCATCAATTGAGCGGCTGTGTCTTCCTCTATGGTGAAGCTGTAATATGGACTTACTTCGCGAGATTGACTGGTGGACGGTTTCGCCGAAGCCTTCTCCCTGCCTTCTTCCCTCCTAGTCTTCCGCCTAGAGTCAGTAGAATCGTCTCTTCTTCGACCATCGCGCTCTCTGGAGTCTTGCCGCCTGCTTCGATAATCTTTGTCACGACTTCTACGACGATCGTCTCGATCTTTTGACCGCCGTCGATCACGTGAACGATCTCGTCGCCCAGATTTGTAGTGGTCTACATCTCGTCTGTCATCGTAGCGCCTGGCTGGGGAACGGTCTCGTCTTCTGTAGGTCTCTCGATCACGCTCACGCTCCCGGTCCCGATCGCGATCGCGTTCTCTATCTCGGTGGCGGCGCTGATTGGGAGGTCGGTAAGTACTTTGGTCTTTGAGGTAGAGCAAGGGTTTGTTTACCTCCGGACTTCGAGACCGAGATCTTCTACGATGGCTTCTTCCATCGTCCCGCCGACTTCGATCATATCCGTCTTCCTCCCTCCGATTTCGCTTTGATGAAGAGTACGAGCTTCCTACAGGTGATGGTGAGCGAGTATCCCCGTGGCGAGCCATCTACAGAGGCTGTAAATGAGTGAGTTTTACTGCTTGACCCGCATCAAGGACCAGGCGAGCTTCTCGCGATATTGAAGACGAGGTTTTGAACAAATGACGTGTAAAAATTGTTGGCCGATACGAATAAGCTGGAATAATTCCGCCCTGACTTAGGCGAACATCTGGCAGCTCAAGGCGAAAAACGAAGGTGAATAGAATATTCTGTGAATCAATGGGCTGTCAACCCTGTGGATTAATCTGCATGAAAACCCCTCCACCGCCACATGGCCCCCGGAGACATTGCGGACAGGCGAGCCAAGACGTGGCGCTTGTGGTTGAGGTGCTGCGCCTAATTTAACGCGCTTGAAGCCTCAGGAGCTGCCCGTGTTGCAGATCCCTGACCAAGCTATTTGCTGGTAGTTAAGTCACCAGCCTCCCCTGATTCCCACAGAAGAGGTTGAGCTCTTCATTCGATACCTCAACACCCCCTTCTCCGCTCCTTGAATGTAAGGCATGAAGTTCTTTGTGTCGCCCAGGAGGGTGTTATCGCATCAATCAGTTACACGACTATCCCACTTAAGAGCTACTCGGCTGTCTTGCGCGCACTCGTGGTCACGCGTCACCTTCAACAACAACCTAGGCTATCTTAGCTCTTTGCTACAATGTAATGCTTCTACCTCAACACTCGGACAGCTTCTCTCACGATCTTACGCGACGAAACCTGGAAAGCCGAAGGCCCATACCGGCCGCCCTGCGGCGTCCAAACGAAAACCAGCTGCAGCTCAACGCGATGCAGCAGCAGGTGTGCCAGATAAAGCTCCCTCGAAGAAAACAGCTACACGCAAGAAGCCTGCTGCTAAGAAGCCTGCTCGGAAAACTAAGCGGAAGCGCAGCACCAAATCAAAACCAGAAGGGAAGCGAAAGAGATTGACGGATAAACAAAAAGCAGCCAAGGAGAAGAAGGATGCGGGCAAAAAGAAAAAGGATCTTCGGAAGATAGCTTTGCTGGATCCTCCCAAACGGCTACCCTCAACCGCCTTCATAGTGTTGTCTACTGAAACGAGTTCCAAGGGGATGTCCCTCTCACAGCATTCAAAAGAGGTATCAGCTCAATACAAAAACCTTAGCCCGGAAGAGATGGAGGTAAACCTCATCCTCTTTTAGTCATACTCCAGACTGACTTACGTATCAGCGTCTGAACCACGTCGCAAATGAAAACAAAGCCAAGAACGAAGCTGCCTTCAAGAAGTGGTTGGGTGAGCACTCACCAGTCGAGATCAAGGCAGCCAATGCCGCTCGCAGCCAATTAAAGCGGCAAGCGAAGAAGGAAGGCTCAAAGAAAATATACCCTCACATCCAAGATGAGCGGATCGTCAAACAGGCCCGAACGTCATACACATACTTTTTGAAGGAACGATTTGCATCCGGCGACATGAAGAACATGAAGATTGGTGAGGTTGGTGCCCTGATTGGAAGAGAATGGAGAGCTCTTTCTGCAGAGGAGAAAAAGGTAATTTCTACTCACCTATTATTTCCTACACATAGTACAGAATACTTATACTGATACAAATCCAGCCGTACGAGGACAGAGCCGCCCGGGACAAGGCTCGTTACATCGAGGAGTATACCACAGTGTACGGGACAGCCCCACAATTCCAGAAGCGGGCGAAGGATACGGCATAGGTCCTTTCAGGATAAGCCTCAAACAACCAATTGTTGTCGAGCTGTCCAGCGCTACAAGTACCATCGTTTAAAGGCATGGTTGAAGTAGTTCCTGTTGTGCAACTCGGTGTAGAATAAATCGGTTTCCAGTTTTCGGATTGTATACAGCTATCTCTGCTTCATGGCAGTGATTCCTTCTGTTGGTCGAGGGCTCGACCCTTTTCTTACCTGTCCGGGCGAGATGTTCGTGTACCAAATCTTCATGCACAATTTTTGGGGGAAATTACCCTCGAATTTCTCTTCCTCCCTCTCCATATTCCAGCCTTCCTCCGACTTCGTCCCGGAACATTGATGGCAATACCATTTAACCCGTCTGTCTAGCTACTGGCTCCTGGCTCCTGGCTCCTTATTTTACAAGTGACATTACTACGTGAATGTGCTTGAGTCGTGCTTCATCCCATCCCTTTTCCTACCATAGCCATACTGCTATCCAACGAACTCCAACAGTACTCCATCCAGCCAGAATCCCAACACAACAGAACCCAAAGCCTAATACATGAATTCAAAGTACGGGGTATATTACAATGCACTCCATTAACGAGTTAGTGCGTAGTATACTAGTTCCTACAAATAGAAACAACCCAGGACAGTGTATCCATCAAATCAAATAAACCAAATCATGACCCTCATTTGATTTGCTTATCTAATCCTAGAGCTCGATTTGATTTGATTTGACTCATTTGTCAAATGGAGTCAAACGTTAGTAAGCAATATTTTGTTAAGAGGACTGTCAAGGATTCTAATCTATCTCACAAAAAGAGTCTGCCAAGTCTTTTATCTTTTTATCAAAAATAAATTTCAAAATAAAAGACTTTTCCGCCAAGACTTCCATTTGACTAATTTGTCAAATTTCAAAGTCTTGATTTGGTTTGACGAAAGCACGGATTTGGTTTATTCGCCCAGCATTTGATTTGGTTTATTTGACTCAATTTGATTCAAATGGAGGGAAACATCCTCGCGCACGACAGACAGACGAGAATCAGGAAGTTTAGATTCGAGCAAGCTGAGGTAAGGCGAGCAGGACCACTCGACTACGTGTATATGTGAACGGTGTAAACCGATCAGTCGACCTGGTGTTATGTAGCTAGTATAGCAGTACATTGAAGTCACGCGATGCTGATTCTAAAAATAGAGATCTTTATTGCCTATTTAGTAGTTTATAGAAACCCCGGGAGGCCTTGTAGTCTCAGCGTGATATCGTCTTGTAGCAGATCTGTAGACAGTGAACAGTGAGTGTATAAGTAGTAAAGCAGGAAGCTAGACATTTTGGTTTACTTAGGGCTAGGCTAAACTTTCTCCTGTCATCTTTGTGGGCAGTGTGTAGTATCAGTCTTCACGCCCTTCATCCACGATTTCAGGATTTTTGAACGGGCCAGCTGCGAAGCTGATCGCGTTAAGCGTCATCCTCCTTGCCCCTCCTATCGCAGCAGTTGTATTACGGTTAGATTGCGAATCGCACTGGGCAGCGGCCAAGGCAGGTTCATGACTTCTTGTGCTTTGATCTCTCTGGTAAATGGTCGTGGTGCAATTGCTGGGCGGGGTACTGATAGTGTGATAGCTCTGCTTGGCTGCGTATATAGGTATTTGGACACAAGATTATTGTGCGTTGCAAAATTGTTGCGACTTCCTTGCCGCTACCCTCGAATTGCTGGCGCTGCGGGGCAGAATTACGGTGAGGGTAGAGGATGGCCATTGACCACCTAATTATCGTATCAGAATGCCCAAAGTCGCCCGGTTAGTAAAATAGACTCTCTTGTAACCTTACTGCCAAATTTTTGAGATAAAAAACTATAGTGTTGAATTATGAGAAGCATAAACGTAGGGAGAGCTCTATATAGCGCCTTTATGGCGTAAATAGAGAGGAGGATATGAGGAGGATAGTAAGGAGGATAGCAAGGAGGAGGATAGCAAGGAAGAGGATAGACAGGAAGAAGATAGCAAGGAGGAGGATAGTAAGGAGGATAGTAAGGAGGATAGCGAGGAGGATAGTAAGGAGGATAGCAAGGAGGAGGATATCCATAGGGAGGAGGATGGTTTGATGACCTCCAAGGCCATGGGTAAGGTTCTAAATTCTCCGCTTTTGGAAAAACTCCCCAAACCAGCCTCGGAAAGTTGCTTTTAAAATAAACTTGTTGATCCCAAAGGACCGCGCTCACAACTGGCCGCCCATCGGCGATTTGTCTGACACGAATTCAGGCCGCAGCCTTGTGTGGAAGCCGTTGTGGTGGCAGTGAGCGAGACGATCTCGATTTTCAGGCGTTCCTGGAGTTTGCCTTCTCTCTCCACACCTGACTCAAACTCTGTACTCGGAATTTTTCAAAATCTTCACTTTCAATATCGCTTATGAAGTGCTTACTCTGTCGGCGTAGGCACACTGACAGCGCCTTGTTGTACGCTCTTTGGTTCAGACTTACTGTCTCGCTTTCTCTGTGATAGAAGCTCACCTTTGCCTTCCTGGCCCGCCCAGCGCATCGAAATCAAGGAAAAGGAAAGGGACGGACAGGACCTAATACGGTAATGGCCACATTGATTGATTGAGTTGTTCTAACCCGTTCCGCGCTCCGCGCCCTAGGGGCTCGTACTCCTCTTCGTTGGTGTATGATTCTAGTTCTGAGCAGAAGGTGTGCCAAGGTGCTAGGCTTGCGATGCTGAAAGCCTACCGATCATAGGTGCACATCAGCTGCCTATTCAAGGTTAAGCATGTTCTTTGATAGTGGTTGCTCATGCCGATCTTCTTTGGTAGATTTAGGTGATTTTTAATACTATATCCCAAGTTGGCACTCATTCCGGAACGTCATGATGGCCATTCACCTGGTTTCTGTTACTCTGCTCCTTTAATCTTCTGCTACACACAAGCAATTGTTCGGGCCTCGAGGTCCTCAAAGCTTCAAGTGATATGGTGTCAGGCGTCCAAGATGTGAGGGCGTCAACAGTAATGAGCGCGGGCGATGTGTGGGAGAGTCGGAGCCGCAAGGCGGAAGCTGCGAGACTGCAAATTGCAAGAGCCTGAAGCCCTGTATATTACCTACCAGGGTATTCTTGATTCACGGAGTAGTTGTTGCGAGAACGATTACAGCGCTGGATTCTTACAATCATTGTGCTCGTGGTCAAAGTGCGTTGTGAGAATATCGGACGCAATTTGTTGACCGATTAGGCCGAGAACAGCGTAGTTAGTTGGCTGCGAAACCTTGCTCTGCTGGTTTTGAAGCAGATCAGCAACGAATTTCTGACAATGTTCCAGGGCTGCTGAATATGGCTCTGCGAAGGCATTCCGCCATGATGACCTGTTGGACCAAAAGGACCGCGGCCCTCAGAGGTCCGTAAACTAGCTTTTGTCTGACATGACTATTGTGTTAGTCCGCTCTCATCGGTCTTAACCCGATCTAGTAACTCTCTTCCGCACAGCCGCCGCCCTGTCCCTTCACTCTACCTCTTTTAACATTTCACTAACTAGTTAGTTTTGTCAGCCTTACCACTTCCACCACTTCCGCCACCGGGTGGAGAGGTCCATCCAACGGAAAGAGGAGGCACGTCACATTCTATAGATGATAGACGCATTCTGTCCGGTTTGATGCTCGTGACTCTTTTTTCTTGTTTCAAGCCCACAAGGCTGAGGGGAAAATTGGGACATAAAAGCTCGTGTCCAGTAAGTTTGGCAAAACAAAGCGGCAGCATTTCAGAGAATGCTTCAGTATCCTCAAATTCTGTATCATCAAACCAAAAAGAACACATCTCATCAAGTCCCCGAAAAACGCATCGTAACCATTTGACAATGGCGGATTCATCTCACTCAACCTCGCAGCCGGATCGGATTCAGCAAGCAGAAGGACAGGTGGAGGCTCAGCAGCAACTGCGATGCATCTGCCAAGGTCACTTCGACCACGGTGAACACCAAAAGGAGCCTATATTCTTCTCTCCTGTCGCCCAGCGGATGGGGGAAATCTCATTTGCCTACATCGCCACGGTGTACGCACTTGGCTTTGGGTTGTGCGGAGTATGGGCAACGGTAGCAAGCATTCGAGCGCTTGATATCGCTGCAAGAAATAATGCCCTTTCGATAACCGCTAATCAGCTTGCGCTGCTGCAGATCTGTCTTCAAAATACTGCATGTCTCTCACAAGTTGTGCCCAGAGTATATGTGCGGCTAACAGGTTGTGCTCCAGACATTTGACGAAAATCTCTGTGCATGGGTTTTAAACAACACAGACATCGCTCTTCCACGCCAGGGCCCGCAATATTATCCATATACGGTGTTTAGGCATGTACAGCATCTGCAAGAGGATACACGCATTTTAAATTCATATATGACTTTCTGCTGTCTTTATTTCGTGGTTCTTCCGTGGGCAGTTTATAGGTACATGCGGGTTCGTTGGAGGCGTTTGAAATCGAAGATGGTTTGGCCATAATAAGACGTTGAAAATCCAATACAATTTGCTGTTTAATGATTCAGTACGGAGACGTGCAACAAAAGTCTTTGCTAGCTTACCTTCTTCGATGAAGACCGTCTTGCCCATGCTTATCGTTAGAGCTAAGGATTAAGAGATGACAAAACACCTCTAAATGATAAAGCCTAAGTCCCTTTCATAGGTGCTAGGGCAAGTTCGTTATCGAAAGATTCGATCTCTAAGGTTATCAGCGAATCCTAGAATATCCACACCTAGATCTTGACCTCTCTAAATTCCATTTCTACTTTGAGACCTAAGCACACGAGACTGTAACTTGAGGGATGAATAAGCAGCCCTGAGCCTGTGCAAGACTGTTCTAAGCCTGAGCAGCCCTGAACATCAACAAAAATTTACCCTGGGCTCCTTGTGAGACCCAGATTCTGAACCCAATCCCAGTTCAGAGAGCCCAATTTTGTGTCCTTCAGGTTATTAGGTTCCACCTTACGGTTCCTATCACTCGCGAATACTTTGCCCTTTGATCTGTCTCAGCCAAGGTTGCCGCCTACGCTACTTTGTGCCTGCTATCTGGAGCTCAGCCGCTTCCTTCGAGAGAATACAAGGTAGAGTCGCGCAATGCTCATATATGGACCAGCCTGAGCGAGTGATGTAGGCGTCAAGGTGAGCGAGGAGCAGATTCACCTCTCCTTGTATTGGCAAGATTTCCAGGTTTACCTCGCAGTGACCCATTGCCTGGGTTCGATACTTTGCCGAACATCATTTATTCAAACTAGCACTAGATATGGTCACCTTTCGTGGAGCCTGGGTGAACGATAAATCGAGACAGTCATACCAAGTCGACGAATCGATCACTCCGAGCGGGTCCTGCGCTACTGTCAAGTTGTTCCGTGTAGACGCTGGCAGTTGGATTCGATGGAAGAAACGCTACATACGCAATCATCCGCTGGGAAATCGTCAACCGCCTGGAAAGGCCCCAAACCTTTGACCAACACGGTGAAAGAAACAGGGTATCGGAAATCATCGAATTACAAGGGAGAGTCAACCTCTTTCGTCTTGGCATCGAGACCACTCTTCTCCTCGTAGATCTCACCACTTCCACTCTCCACATCAGAAGAACCATCGCTCTTCTGGGCTGGATAAACCGCAACCTCCACGTTAGCCTCTCGGATACCGGAAATGTAATTCACAATAACATAGTACGTCAACAAGCTGATGGTGAAGCCGAAAATCCAGGCAAAGGTAAAGATCTGCCAGGCACCACCAACATTGAGCTTATTATCAATTGACTTGGCAAATCCGGGGATCAGGGGACCGACACCGGCAAAGAAGGCCACATAAGCACGCCAATTGACACCATGTCTATAGTGGTAGATGCCATGGTCGCGGTAGACTTCATGGATGTTGAGCTTCCGCTTCTTGATCAGGTAATAGTCGCTGACCATCACCCCGGCAAGAGGACCCATCAAGCAGGAATAGCCGGATAAGAAGGCTAGTAGGCCAGCAGCGTTCTTGATGATATTCCAGGGAGTGCTGACGACGCAGAAAATGGAGATGAAGATGGTAGCACGGAAGATATTGATATACTTTGGGTACAGACCGGAAACATCGTTGGAAAATGGCTGCTGCTTGTAAACTTAGATAGAGGCAGGGCAACTGGGGCAACGTACATATGTTCCTGCTGCAATCTGGTTACCAATAGTGGCGAGCATAAAAGAAAAGGCTGTAAAGAACTTGGCGGCACGGGAGTCAAACTTCCCAATCACCGCGGGCATATACCATTCGAACTCGCCCCAAATATAGCTGTGTGCAGAGGTAACAAAAATTGGAGTCAGACTGCCCAGAGTACCGATTACTGGGAGTGCGAAGAATTGATGGTAGCCTCCAAGTCGATTCTTGGAAAACCGTCCAAAATCAGGCATGTTGACTGCCATGGATGAGAACAGGCCGATGATGACATTGAGACCGGTCAAAGCAGAGTAAGCGGTATTCATGTAGGTGGAAGTGATCTGCGCCTTGCCAGTTACGAGTTCCCCACCGCCATGAGTGACAATGACTGCCCAGAGGAAAAGGGCGAGGAAGGTAGGCGGAACGACAACAGCTTTGACAAGAAAGAGAATTCGGAGTTTCTCAATCGGCATGAGTGCCAAGATCGTTTGAACAATCCAGTAGAGGAAGAAGCAGAGGAGACCAGCCGAAGTAATTCCAGCGTTCTCTGGCAAATGGTTCGGTAAGCGCTCGAAGCTGGGCCAGATAGCTTCAATGCAATTCTGGAGAAATGCACCGGCTTGCACACAGAGAATGGCAGTCCACATTGCAGCAACGAAAGCACGGAGGCATATGGCCGGGTATGAGCCGTACATGCCAAAAGAGGTCCTGACAATGGCTGGGTAGGAAATAGCATAGGTTGCTCCCTGAAAGTTGTCAGCGCCTGGAGTTTAATTGATTTGTGTTAGGCCTGACCATCTTGCCCGTTAGGGTCACCACAACAGAGCAGATGGCGAAACCGAAGAAGACAATGGGGATCGTCTCGCGGGCAGTAAACCCCAGTGACATGACACTGGAGACGGTCGCAGCCAAAGGCGGTGCGAGCATGTCAGACGTCCAGTATGCCCAATAATCCTAGTTTTTCTGGTTAGAAGGTTTGGTTGTGGACTTGAGAAACGTACCAGACCACCCCATGTACGCCGCTTGGGCGGAATAGGATCAAGATCTTTGTTAGACCATCGAGGGCTGTTCCCGTACACACCGGGCTCAAAAGGGACACGCCAATGCAGATGGGGCTCAATCTTCGCCTTCCAACGCTTAGGTGAGAGAATAGACATAATGCTGATGGAATATGGGTAAAGACTTTGAGCAAAAGTTTCGAATGGTTGCAGATCCTCGGACTAGAACAAGGTGGAGAAGAAGAAATGTGACATGTTTATGGCGGATGTCATGGAATGAAATAGACTCGAAAGTTGATTTGAAATCCAGCCACAAGATAGAACAATGTGTAAGGAGAGAGAACAGATATACACATGAAAATCATTTGCTAGTTAGAGAGGGCGGCGGGACACAGCTACGGGCAAGTGCTCGCCGGCGGCTCTGAGGAGAGATGCATCTGGGCTGAGCACTAACGTCCATGATAAGGTGCCAATGAGGATGAGGATGGCACTGGTCGTATGGATAAGGTAATATGTGCATTGGTATTGGTTGGAGTGCAGGAAAGCTGAATATGGCCGCTAACTAACTTAGATAGATTTGGCCGGCGGCGAGAAGATGGGAACGACAAGGCCCGATCACGTGATGTGCTCTGCTGATAGGCTGATGAGCTCTTCTTATCAGGCAACACCACACAATTATCAATCATCAATCCGGCTTGTTGTGCACACGCAGCATCCGGCATCACAGATACGTATCATGGCCGCCGGCTGCCCGAAGGCCTTGACTAGCAGCCGGAGGCCTCAACAGCTGTACAACTCCCTGAACGAGTCAAAGTCCTTCGATCTATCATCTGGCAAGGCATATTGCTCAAGTAGGGGTCTTGGTCAAAGATCAAATATTTTGCTTGACCTCCCTTACCTTCCATTTTTCCACTGCCATTAGCTAACATCGTAGAATATTGCATACCGTGAGCTAGTGGTGCTTGCTGAACTCGGTGAAGATGGCGACCTCGCGAGATGTCCCCACTCTGACCTTCATTGCCAAACCGTATCCTTTCACTTTTCCCATAAGAACAACAGCGCTGCTTGTGATTGACATGCAAAGGGACTTCATCTGTCAAGGCGGCTTCGGAGAGATCCAGGGAGGCAATCTCGAAGCGGTTCAGGCGTCAATTGGTCCAACTAAGGCTCTTCTCGAGGCATGCCGAGCTGCCGGGCTCAGTATATTCCATACCCGAGAAGGCCATGTCCGCGATCTATCAGATTGTCCATCCTCAAAAATCATTCGTCAAGCAGCAGCACCTGGGAATTCACAACATCTAAAGGTAATTGGCGACAAGGGCGAGCTTGGCCGACTCCTTGTTCGGGGTGAATATGGCCACAACATCGTTGATGAGCTGCGGCCTTTGCCTGGCGAGGTGGTGATTGACAAGCCTGGCAAGGGTGCTTTCTGGAATACTCGCATTATGCACAAGCTCAAGGCGAGAGGTATCACCCACCTACTAGTGTCAGGGGTGACAACTGAATGTTGCTTTTCGACTTCCATCCGAGAAGCCAACGACCGCGGTTTTGAATGCTGCGGCATAGTGCAAGCGACTGCAGGGTACAACTCAGACTTCAAAGCTGCAAGCCTTGATATGATTCATTGGTCTCAGGGTCTCTTTGGATTCGTTGGGGAGTTGCAACCTCTTCAAGACGCTCTCCACTCTTATAGGCAACCACATATCTCTCTCGGACCCACGACACCACCTCAGACACCTCCATATTGGGATGGATCGTTGGACATCACCAGCTTACACGCAGCTTATCGGAATGGTCTTTCACCTATATCCGTTGCTGAGGCACTATACGACAGGATTGAGAAGTATCAGAGAATTGATCCGGGTGTTTGGATATACCTACGATCGAAGGACGCGGTGCTCGCAGATGCAAAGAAGCTGGCAGAGAAGTATCCGGAGAAGCACGCACTGCCGTCTCTGTACGGTATTCCTTTCAATGTGAAGGATAGCATTGACGTTGCTGGACTCCACACGACGACGGCATGTCCACCTTTGGCACATATTCCGCCCAAATCAGCTCGAGCATATGACCTCGTTCTGGAACAGGGCGGCTTATTCATGGGGAAGGTCAACCTAGATCAGCTCGCTACAGGTCTAAGCGGATGCCGCAGCCCGTACGGAATCCCTCACTCCGTTTTCAATGAGAAATACATCTCAGGTGGATCATCAAGCGGCAGTTGCGTCAGCGTTGGGGCCGATCTGGTGACATTCTCCTTGGCAACAGACACTGCGGGTAGTGGTCGCGTACCTTCTGGGTACAATGGTGTTGTGGGTTACAAACCTACCCGTGGGTTAATCTCCATCGAAGGCGTGACGCCTGCGTGCCCTTCTCTGGATTGCGTTGCCATCATTGCCAAGAATGTGGAAGATGCACGTGCTGTATGGCAGTGCTGCGAGGCATATGACGGAAATGATCGATACGCGAGAAACAGTTTTCCTTTGGAACGGCATGTCAACTCTCTTGGGCAACTGGCTCGGTCATTCAAGTTTGGTGTGCCGCCGCCGGAAGTTCTTGAAATCTGCTCGCCTGTCTATCGTCGCATGTTCAACCAAGCCATACAGCACCTGCAAATTATCGGTGGAACCCTGGTTGCCGTCGACTGGGCTCCATTCCAGAAGGCGGGCGATCTGCTCTACCAAGGAACCTTCGTCTCGGAAAGACTAGCAAGTTTACCGGACGATTTCTTTGAAAAGAACAGACAAGATCTACACCCCGTGATACTGAAGCTCTTCGAGGATGTAATCGCAAGACAGAGTACCGCAGTACAGGCTTACCGAGACCTTCAAGCTAAATCCCTTCTTACTAGACAGGCATCTTCACAATTTGCTGCCGCGGGGACGGATGGACTATCGGTGATTGTGGTGCCAACAGCTCCAGAGCATCCTCTCATCTCCTCGATGCTGGTCGACCCTATCGATCTAAATGCGAAACTGGGTACTTTCACCCACTTCGGGAACGTCTTGGATCTGTGCGCAGTTGCAGTTCCAGCAGGTACTTACCAAGCGAGCGAAATCGACTCGTCAGGAAAAGGCGAGCTTCCATTCAGCATTACATTCCTTGGGGCAAGTTGCACCGATAGTGAAATACTGGGCATTGCGCAAAGATTTTTTGAAGCTGTCGGTCAGGGTGATAGGGCATAGAATAGGCGTAACATCATTAGCAAACTCCTTTCCATCGAATTATATCTACGAAGTGCGCGCAGTTCGCAAAGAAAATCTCAACCGAATCTCAATTCGTGCTCATCTTTGTAATTATATCCTACTATGGTTCCACAAGTAACATACAAGTCGGCGCGCCTACTCTTCCTCAGTTTGGCTTCGTGGTGTGTAGCTAAACTGGCCTCACTAAGAACTCGTTTGGTCAGCGTGCTTTTCATTGGTTGACAAGGCTTCCTTATCGCTACCCTTCCTAAATCGACGCCACGAATCCCCGTAAAAGCCATGGCTCCTTGTGAGCGGCAAGATCTGGAACTGAGATGGACGCTCAGCTCCAGAGCTTTCCCTTGTCCCGGCATGCGGTCGCTGGGTTGAGCCACGAATTCGGCCTTCAAAAAGGAAGTACCCTGTCTGAACGATATTGAGGTGTAAAGGCAAAGCAGTCATCTTGCTCCCGTACAATTTTCAGCCTGAGAATTGGGAAACACCATGCACGAAGGCGCGGCTACAGTATCGCTTGACATTTGGCACCATGCAGGAAGTACACACTACTCAATCGCCAGAAACAGCAGTAGCGTCATCAGATGGTTCGCGGCCCTCAGAAAACGGAAATCTTACAGCTCGCGTGCAACGACCATGCGATGGTTGCCGCAGACGCAAGAGCCGGTGTGTGATTAATGAAGATTGTACCACGTGTGTGCTGTGTGAGTTCCACCACCAACCATGTACATTCCAGCGAGGAACCATTCCAAGGAAGCGGAAAGTGTCTGCTGCGGCCGGAATTCCAGACAAATCGAAAAGAATGTAATGATATTGTCGCTACAAATGACGCGGTCTTTCTGACTACGCGCAGATCCTTCGATGTAACTCCCATGTGTCGAGAACCACAGCCATTTGACCAGACTGAGTCTGTCCTAGAGGACTACGCCAACCTGCGGGGACCTTCATTATTGAAGGCCACACTCGGCCTACAGAATCATCGCCACGCCAGGTACATCGGGGCCACTGCCGAATATGAACCAGCTCTCCTCGACCTGAGGTTGTACGATGATTCCAAAGGCGAAAGCCCTGCCGGCAAAGGGTCGTTTCGAAGGATCAGTGAGGTTGATCACTTTTGGCAGCTCCTGGAAGATCCTGAGGACAAGAAAAGAGACGTTGAAACATTGGATACCATCGAGAATATCGTAGCTCCTCATGGAGAGGCACTCGTCAAGATCTACTTCCGGATCATTCATCCAAGTTTTCCAATTCTACACAAAAGGGTCTTTCTGGAAAAGTACGGGCGGACACATCGAGAATTCTCACCACCCCTGCTTGCCGCGGTCTATTTACTAGCTCTCAATTGGTGGTCGTACAGCCCCGACCTGGTCGAAATGCACAAGCCCGAGGTGGCCAAGCTGGAAGACTTGGCTATTCGCGGTCTTCAAGAGGTCGCTCAAAGGGCAAAGCTTTCTACAGTGCAAGCGGGCTTATTACTTCTGCAACGGCCGCGCCAGGATTACTCGTGGATGCTGACTGCGCAGCTTGTTGCAATTGGTCAAGATCTAGGATTGCATCTTGATTGCAGTACATGGCGAATACCGTCATGGGAGAAAGGTCTTCGGAAAAGACTAGGCTGGGCGTTATTCATGCAGGATATTTGGTCTGCTTTGGTATATGGCCGGCCGCCTCACATTTCCTCCTCCAACTGGGCCGTGCAGGAAGTCACCGGAAGCGATTTCCCGGAGAGCGCAGCTGATGAGGACGAGGAGGACGGCAGCTCAGAGGTCGAAAAGGGACGTACACTCTTTAGCGCAATGATTGTCCTCTCGAAGATGTTGTCTGATATCCTTGAGGCTTTATATTCGCAGAAAGCCGAAGCCGAAATCCGTTTGGCGGTTGACACAACCAAATATGTGCTTGAGAGGGCGAAACCTATTCAGCTCAAGCTGCGAGCTTGGTATGCAGACATGCCGGAGTGTCTTCGCATGGACAGTCTGAAGGCGAGAAGACTTTCCTCCCAAGGTTATCTCCATCTAGCTTACTTCGCTCTTGAAATAACACTGCATCGGCGAATTATTCGATCTCTGTCGTCAAACACTGATCCGTACCTTACTCAAGTCTGCAGATCAGCAGCCAAAGCCCGGCTTGTGAGCGCTCTGGACTTCTTCAACCGCTTGAAGCCAGAGCATCTACAGTCTTTCTGGTATTTCGCTTCCAAGGTGAACTTTGCCATGATCGGTGCCTTCAACGGCTTATTATGGGTCACGGCAATCACTTCAGAGGAGGTCGAAGTCTATCAGCGCCGCCTGCAGGAGTATCGCTGGACACTGCGCGTCTCGAGTAAGAGCGCAGAGTTTCTTGAGATTGCCAGCGGAATTCTTGAATCTGCTGTAGGGACACTTTTGAAGGCTGCAGATACCAATGCTGCCCTACGCCCCCTTCCATCTTCAGTGGCTGGGACAGCCCAATTTACGAGCGAAGGTGCAGCAATGGAAGGATTCTTTGCCGGTGCAGAAAGTGGCGTATTCGACATGGTTATAGAAAGCTACAATGTCAACACTGACCTATCTACCCCGGTTTAGAGTACTTCTCATCCAGGAATATGATTCCAATGATCTAAAAAAGGTGGGCAACATCTGGACCTTGTGTTCTGTTGGAAGGAAGCGCACTGGGTCGAGCCCCAGCCCTCTCAGGCATCCCAACTCGGATGGATGCATTTCGTAGCGGCAGACTAAAATGCACGATAAGCGAGAGGAGCCGCATGTAAGCCGCAACCATGCTAGGGACCAAGTCGGAAAGTATAAGTCAAGTCAACCTGAGCATGGTCACAAACGCTATTGGGGATTTCAACTTGTTTCTCTTCCTCGCGCGACTGAGTAATGTACATCAGATCTGGATTCCTCGGCCGGTTTCAGGAGACAATATAACCCTTCATAAAGGTTTCCAAATCATCCTAAATAGGAAATATTTCTCGTGTCACTAAATTGGTTGCCTTGCCTTATTGAGAATAGTGTTCCCGTCAGTTGAATTAATTAAAGTTGATAATTTTGTTGTAAGTACTCCGTAAGCCTAGGCAAGAAGAGGGTATGCGGGTTGGTGGCTACTCTTCAAACCTCCGTCTCTATGGCGCTTGGACCACAATTTGTCGGTCAAAATCTGAGAAATTCCAGAGGCGTGATATCAAGGCCATCTCCAGGTCTCCACGTCATTACTGTCGAAGAGAGATAATCATGGAAGTGTCTGCGCAGCTGTTAGAACAGCAAATTCGAAAGACCCTGCGC
Organism: Endocarpon pusillum Z07020; assembly: GCF_000464535.1. Taxonomy (NCBI): domain Eukaryota; kingdom Fungi; phylum Ascomycota; class Eurotiomycetes; order Verrucariales; family Verrucariaceae; genus Endocarpon; species Endocarpon pusillum. The sequence continues at coordinate 319,233 of NW_006913659.1, forward strand.
CTTGACTCCGGTCGCACTTGTCTCATCACCGCGTCTTCGCTCCTCTCTGTACAAGACTGGTAAATTGGAAGATATCACGTGAAATCCAATGGAATTGCACAGCGAATTAGTCAAGATAGAATTCTACTGATTGGTAACCAACAACTGTAAGCATTTGTTGCTAAGGGACGGGAGCTGGCCCGGATTCTCGTTCGACATGACTGCTCATTTTGCGTAAGCATTCCTCGAACTTGGCCTGATATTCCCACGCCTGTGAGTTTTCCGAACATAAGTCTGCTGAGGCAAGGTCGACAAGAAGTCCGAAGGACGACATAGCTTGCTTATATTGACCTAATGCGAATTGTGCTGTAGCCATGAAATCGAAACCGCAGCGATATAATCTTGTACCTTCAGGGTCCCCCGGATCCCAATTTTTGACACAGTTAACGATGTCGCCACCTGTTTCTTGGAGTTCAGCATACCGCTTGCGGTTGACAAAATAAGTGCCTAGACCCTGGAGTACCGCAATTGAGCGCAACGCGTCACTTCCAGATTCTTCCCGGCCTGAATTCAATATGATCTCAAGATGGCCATCTGGATTTTCCGTGTCGAGTGAGGTCGTCGCAGTACTAAGCCTGTCGAGCTTGCTCGTCAAAGTGCCCAGGTGTGATGGACCGAGAACCTTCTGAAACACGTCGTTCATGCAATCCCAGGCTTTGAGAGCCACCTCTTCAAATTGGGGCAGTTCCAGGCGACATAGACCAGCAAATATACGAGACATCGGATGCGCTGGTGTGCGTAGTATGACCGCAGACATTTCCGCAAACTGCTTGAGAAGAATCTCGACAAGCTCAGGATCCCCAAAGGCTCTGACAAGAATCAACATCTCAATAAATCTTGCTATTGTTTCGGGGCTTTCTGCATTCACTATGTCCCGAACCCTGGAACATACAGATTCAAGCTGGGTAAATGCTTTGGGGTATAATTGCTCGCTAATGAGAAGGCAGGCTGATATGAGATTTTGACGAATATCTTCAAATACCTTGGAGGAGGTATGATTTGCCTTAATGCTGAAGCATAAATGCTCAACACCATTCGAAATCCACGTTCCCGCTTCGAATGAACCCATAAAATAAGTTCGGATATCAGCGAAAGACTTTCCGGAATGTGGAACATCTTCGGGGCTGCGGGATATGGCCGTATAAACTCTGGAGTATAGCAACGCAGACCTGGTGGCGTGGTTGCACCTGTAGCCCTCCAGGCCATGATATCTCGAGTGGTGATGCCCTTGCGCTTGAGGTAGCGTTCGGCGTTTTCCATGTCTACCTGGCGTCCTCGGAGCTGGAACGCGAACTTCTTGCCAACGGCGGCCCGTTCGGTCTTTTTAGAGAGGATAGCCATCATTTCGTCCTCTCTGTTGTATTTATGGAGGCCCCATTTAGCGAATCTCATTTTGTACATCTTTTTCCTGCATATAATGTGACCAATACATCCAAAGACAGCGCGGGATTACTTACGTAGCACGAAAGCTGTGATCACGCAACATAAGCGCCATAAGCTCCTCCAAGGTCTTGTTTTCTTCAACATAAAGGTTCCGGATGATGTCCTTGTGGCGATCCCACTCTTCCTCCGACGTTCTGTAATGCGTTTCAGTCATGCCGGGCTGGTGGATGGTAAACAATTTGCACTTGGAAGTAACATTGCCAATACTTCCATTAATTGAACATGTACTCAACTTAGATGTTGGATGTTATTTGATCCGCACAAGCTGTACACAAGTGAGCAGCACAGGCGAATCGAGATCACCGGACCAGCCAGATGAGGACAGTCTCCGCGGCAAGGTAGAGGTGACAATGCAAACATCTTGCAGCAGTGTGCGAGCGACTCATCTGCTTGTCAGCCGCGAGATGCTGCAATTACGATTGGCGTCGGAGAGAGGTGAAGCCGATTGGCTAGATCACCAAAGTTCCACGCATTGGCGCGGCAAGTCTGCTCCGTTTCAAGCCTCATTAAACCTTGGCAGATGAACTACCAACCAGATTGCTCCGGGAGGCATCACCATTGAGGCTTCTTTTTAACCATCATGGCACATCTCGCATTTCGAGCTTCCAAAGGCCAAATGGAAGAGGCACCCGTGTTGTGCCCTACAGCTCTGTGCTGATATGACGCAAATGGCGATCGATAGAACCCATCAATCAACCAGCCATCACCTGATCAGTGACATCTTTGGCTTGTATATTCTCTGGTAACTGGTTACTACTCGTTCCCGTTGAAGCAGCCTCGTTGAATGCGGAATCTGATTTGCCTATCTTCTAAAAGTCTTTGCAGGACGACTACTGAGTATAATTTAGCTGCTTCCCTCGAAATCTTGCTTTCGCTTTCTGGCACGGTAGGTTTTCCTTCCTAGATTTCATCTGAAGAACTATATCACGCGGAATACATTCATATAACTGCTTTATTACGCTCCATCATTTAATCTAAGCATGGTCGAGACCTTTTTTCAACATCTAGCCACCGAAGCACACTTGCAGCTGAATTCCTAAATCACTACACCCATCTTATCTCGGTCCTCACAAGACAGAGACCTTTGTCGCCACTCTAAGAGCAGGTTAAATCGGGTCTGTACCTGCACCAGCTTCTTCATACCACTTGCCAGAAGAGTCATTCGAGCCTGTCTTCCCAGCATTAGCATATCAGCCTCGACTTTCGTCCACCAATAACCATGCGCAAAGCGCCGTCAACGAGGAAGCACCTGTCTAAATTTCGTGACAGTCTCACTGTCTCCCTTCAAGATGACCCAACCAGGCTACTCTTAAAAACCGCAACTTCCGTCCTCGATCTCTCCACGGACGTCAGCACATCAGCAAATCATCTACGTCTCGCCACAGCTGATGAACCATACTTTCGTGCAGACGTTATTGCAACAACAATGCATTCACCTAATCCTATAAACTTTCCTGGACCAGGTATTGGGGTCGTCTACTATTGCTGTCAGTGCAATTATGGTCCGCAAAGCTGCACCAATAATCCCTACTGTTGCGTTTGTTACAGAAAAGCTTGTTCTCAATGTCGAATCACGACGGTTCGAACTTAAATCTAGCCCTATTAGCTATGCGGCTGTTGGACAGAGGGATGCTAGGGCGCCTAGAAGATCTGCTACCTAGCTGTCTCGGTTCTTGTCGTTTTGGTGGTTTGGTTGCACGCTTCACGCTTCATGGAGCAAACAGCGTGGGAGGGCCGATCTGTTTTGCCAACATATTGGGGCTCAAAAGACTCGAGTGGACGTCATGCTGCTAGGACGCAAAGTTTGAGACGAACGCTTACGAGGAGTGAAGAGACAATGCCTGCGGATCTTGAGCCAGCTTCTGAAGTTTTTTGAGATGGAATATATGCTACTTTGACAGATGCAGAGATCAAAGTTAGTTGTGCAACATGGAGTAGTCTTGCCTAAACACATTTTTACACATTCAGAACTTGTTTTTTTTTTGTTTCTTTTTGTCTATCAGGTCTGCTGTACAAGGCCAGTGGCCAGAAACAGAAATGAGACCTCTCAAAAGCGGTGGTGTGTAAGTCTTATTCTAGTCGGTGGCTTACCGCCATTTGACCGACTACTAGTGCTACACTAATGTTACTTGGGTTCCGGGAGTAGACCGGCAGGAGAGCCATCTCCAAGTGAGCCTGGCATGCTGTGTGTGATAAAGATCTAGTGTTAGGCCCGTATGCACGCCACCCAACTGTCTATGTCATGTATTTGAAATCACATATTATATCTATATATAGTGATTCTTAGTACTATTAACATTTAAATTATTTTGTAATTCGAATTCTTTCAACATCTTCTACTTTTCCCATCGTTTTGATTAGAGGTAGTCTTAAGTGCTCTTATATTAGTAGGTCTGTTAACGCTGAAGTAAGCGCTTGACGCCAATAGACTCGGCGCCGAGATAGGGTTGAGACTGATAGAAGCAGTGCTTGAATGCTACTCGAGTTGAAATACAAGTGATGCACGTATTGAAAGGGAAGCTTACAAAGATGTTATTTGAACGACATGTCAAGTGTTGATTCCATCCATGTTCACTTAATGTCTTTTATGTATTAGTTAATTCTTATCTCTTTTCGCCAATATTAGGCGTGAAAATATAGCTCAAAACAGTCTTGAATTCGCTAATCTAATCCTTTTGCCTTGTCATATAAAGCATGTAAGGAGCTTACGGCCTATTATTCTGACGAGTATGCTTGACTAGAGGTAATGAGATTGATAAGCTGTATCTTTTTTAGTTCAAAGTTGTAATGAACACTTTAGATAACCAAACAATATAGCGAATGACGTACGGATCTGTTTCTCTTAGCAACCCGAATATAGAGTCAAGAACTACAAAAACACTAACACCAAAAGGCATCAAAGCCACTAGAGTCGTTGGTTGCATGTCCTCCTCTGGCATGTACCCTGTTTCACCTGTCCGGCAGCCTATATCAAATTCAAGAACTCCTTCGCAGCCGTCACAGATACTGATTTATATTGTCTTTTCACACCCTGCACATAATTTGGCGAATGATACGTATAAAGCTTCTGTGTCCCTGTCTCTTCTTTCTAGTCTTCTCGGACTTCACTTCATCTGCCCTATAAGTGTTGGATCCTAATACATCTTGATTCGGAGACATCTTCGGTGGTCCGATGTGCTCCTCTTGTTTCAAGGAGTCGGAAAAGCCGGTAGATCTCTTCACAAGCACGGCCACGACATCTCTGTTTCCCGCCGCCGCCGCAATATAGAGTGCATTTCTTCCATTGAAAAAGGCTTCCACATCTGCCCCATGTTCGAGTAACGAATTAGTGATGGCCACGCTTCCCTTCCAGGCAGAGGCGCCCAATGCGGTTCCAAAAACCCCGCCCCGTATGTTCGGCTTCGCTTTCTCCTCGAGCAGGATGTCGACCATCTGCTGCTGACCAGCCATCGACGCTTCATGCAGCGCTGTACCGTACCACATGTCTGACATGTTTGGATCGGCTCCGGCCTTGAGAAGGATTCGAAATATATCCCCGTGGTTACTGAACAGAGCTGCTTGAAGAGCGGAGCCATGGTTTCCGTTGATATTAGGATCCGCCCCTGATTTTAAGAGCGTCTGTACAATGGCCGCGTGTCCGCTGAATGACGCTGCCCGAAGCGGAGTCCCAAAAATACCTCCCTGAATGTTAGGGTTGGCCTTGGAGTGTAACAGTTTGTTGACCATCCTTTCGCTCCCACTAAAACAAGCTGCGTGAAGGGCGGTCCCGCAAAGCCCGCCGATTGACTCTTGCTTTGCGCCCCGCTCAAGCGCTGCATCAAATGCTGCATCGTCATTCTTCATTGCAGCGACCCGGAGGGCTTCGTTTACGTCTGTGGATCCTAAGTTTAGCTCCGGAAACTTTTCACGGTTATTAACCATGGATGCAGCTTCCTTTCGCGATGCAGGCTTCTTGAAAAATTCATTCATCTTATCGCTAAGTCCTGACTCCAGGTAAGTTGATTCGATGGCATCTTTGACAAATTTTAAAGCTTGTCTGGTCAATACAGTGTCGGGATGGTTTTCGCCAAGCATCTCGGTATATCCCCTCGTTACTTCAGTGAAAAGCATTTCTGCTTCCCTCAAGCGACCTTGCAAAAAGTAAGCCGCGGCAAGACAATATTTCGTCAAAATCGAGCTCCGATGGGAAGGGCCGAGCTGTATTTCCTGCGCTTTAAGTGTCATTTCAGCAATCTTTACAGCCTCCTCGCAGTGACCTTGATAGCGCAAATTATTCGCGAGGCGTGTCGCGGTTTGTAGTGATCGAGGGTGATTAGTGCCAAAGGTCGTTTGAAGCGCATCCAGAGAGCGTCGATCAATCTCTTCGGCTAAGCCAAAATGACCCTGATCAGAAAGGACTAAGGACAACCTCGATGCTTGATCTAGAGTGAATGGATCCGTTGAACCAAGGAGAGCCCCAGAAGCCGACAAGACATCCCTGGCCAGAAGTAGTGCAATATTCGGGAAACCCAGATCGTTTAACACAGTCCCTAGGATACTAACTACTTGCACGTGAGAGATATCCTGATACGGATCTACCGCAATTCCCTCCAAGGTATCGCGAAGAGTTGTGTAAGCTTGATTCAACTGTCCCTGAGCTCTCATGATCAAGGCAAGGTTGCCAATGCTCTGCAAATAGACGGTTTCGTTCACTGGAGCCGCTTCTTTCAGCACCTGCTTGCACAAATTCTCTGCCTTTGAGAATTTGCCGCGATCACGCAATATAGTTGACTTCTTCCACAAGCAGAACCACACAACCGGGCTTTCAGAGCTGTGGTTTGTGGTCCATTCCTCAATCGCCCTGTCATAAACAGTTTCGGCAGCCCCTGGGTGTCCGTGGTCTTCAAGGGCTAGAGCAAGCTCTATGGTTCTTCTGGCAGGTTCGAGCTCACCAACGGCATCAATTATTAATTCACGACTATCTATGCTTCCGATGCGCTTTGGCCTTATATCACCTTCATTCTCTGTACCTTTGCTTTTGTCGCACATGCATTTCAGCCTGTACCGAATGGCTTGGTACTGGGTGTCGCTGACACTATCGCATTTCGAGAGCCGGAAATGGTCGGACTGAAGCGGTGAGCTTTGGTCATTAACAATGACTGCCCGCTCCTTTGGCACGAGCTGCATTATCAACCAGTCAGAGACATATTACCAAAGAGGTCAGGGATTGGATAGGAATATTTGGCCCCTACAATGCCCATGCGATATACCGGCAAGCTTTCGTAGAAGCACCAGGTGGCTATAGTACTTGCAGAGCGTGTCGTCAGCCATGAAGCAAACTCGATGCTTTCACGACCAAGCCGCGTAAGTTCTCTAGTGTCAGGTAAACTGGTGGCTTTGGTTATTTTCGACACAGATGCTCTAAACTTGGACCATTCCTCGTCCTGTTCAAAGCGAGGTGTTCCTAGGAAGATAATGCCGCTTGCGGATGTCAGTATAGATGATTTGTTGAGTTTTGACTCTTTCAACAAGGCATTTTGGAGGATAAGCCCCCCCAAACTATGGGCAACAAAAATAATTGGCAGTCCGGCCTGTGATTTATTAGTGGTAAGCCGACTTGAGCCTGGTTAGGATTCCCAAAGCCTTTCAAAGGTAGAGGACCACCATACATTGTGTTCCGTAAGTTCCTTGAGAAACTGCCTGAGGCCATGCGAGGCAGCGTCGGGCCTGATGACCGAAGCATTCCTGAAATTGTAGTCATACGCAAAAATACGAGCGCCTGGAATGTCTTTTGGAAGAAGGTCACGGGGCCATATGACCGAGGAGTTGACTCCAGACCATGTCCGATCAAAAGTGCTTTGAAGACCATGTACAAAAACAATACTGCGAGGAAGTGAGCTCGCTGTACACCAGTCAATTCAGTTAAGCTTACTCGACCTCAGCTTCCTTGATAGAGGGTCCAGCGACAGGCTGCAGCTTCGACGTTTCTTTCATCATGGAAAGGCTTATGAGACCGAAAGGTAATCAGTGACTTATGCCGTAACAGATACCTTATTCTGACAGCACCCAATTGTTGGAGCATACCAGATTTTGGGTGAGTATTCGATGGGTGAGGGGTTGATAAAGAAGACTCGAGAGTGGGCATGCGAGGCTGAGGCTGTTGCAAGGCTGCATGACTGCATGAACTTCGGGTTTAAAATTAGGGGATTCGTGTGGTTGCTCAACTAGTGCTCCGTACTGTGTAAAACCAATAGCAATGCTCCAACAGCAACGGACTACTGGGAAACTGACGCCACCAATAAAATGGAGGCGGTGGGTTGCAATGTACGCCCAATAAGAAAACAGGGTCTGATCAGTTGCAATCTGGATGTGGAACTTTTACCAATGCTGATCCCGGACCACTTCAGGGTACGTAGTATGTGGGCGCAAGGCTGGAATCCAGCAGCTCTGTGGGAGTCTCTGCGAGGGAAGGTGGATAAATATCAACCTCAGCCGCCCCTTCTCAGGCCAGCAGCACCTTGGAAGCATTTGATGCATAACTATTGCGCGACGAGGCAGAGATCACCAGGCAAAAGACCGCACGCCCCAATGGACCATCTAGGCAACATTTCCGACCCATCTCTCGGGTTCCAAACGGTTCGGCTCTACGCAAATATCCGCACCAACGCAACCAACGACGTCAACTTCTTCACCTTCCATCAAGGAGATAATGGGTATATTATCCATGACGATGACAGGACCCCAGAGCCAACTATGTCTCAATTAGAATATGAGCTACCCCGAGTGTATGATCCATTGACTGGATTTGTTCAACGCTGGCTGTTTTTCGAAGTCCTAAGGGCCATTCTTGGTCATTTGCCTGGCTTCAGTGTTCTTCTTTTCACCCGAAAGGATAATGAACAGAACGAATGGGTCACTACCAAGGAGCTACCCGAGCTCCTCGACAAATGGCAGGACTACGAAAACCATAACCCAAGTGGAAAAGCCCAACGGCTGATTCTGGCACAACAAGTCTTAAACGTAGCCAGGTCTCACGTTTCTAAGAACTGCGCCGTGACTTCTACAGAGATGAAGCCGAAATGGCCGATAAACGACAAAGTGGCTTTGTCTATCATGATCTTGGGGGAGACTTTGACTAGTGCGCTAATCAAAATCAAAAAGACCGTGGAGTTTGATCTTCATGGTTGGTGTAACTATGATGATCAGAGTCAGGGCTGGGGCTCTAGTAGAGCAGTGCTTGAAGAATTAAAAAGAAAGAACTGGTGTGCCAAAACGGTCACTATGCTGCAAGGACTATTCAAAGGAAACACTATCGGGCTGCTGTATGCCTTACAAATGCCACCACACGAGAAACCAGGGATTCAGCATTCTAATTGCAGCCCGACTGAGTGCAAAGCTTCGTCGATCATTGCCGCCGAAGCTAATCCGGATGCTTATCAGCAATTCCATTGCCCAGAATGCTCTCGCGACACTTGCAGGGCGATTGGACCGACCACAACCGAGCTGAATAGCATCGTTAAAAAGGGCAAAGTGCCACTACTACAATACGAAAAGGAAGCGAATGAAATCAAGCTCATTGAAATGAATAAGTCTTGCGATAAGGACTACGTTATTTTCTCTCACGTCTGGGCCGATGGGTATGGAAATCCGGATGCAAATGAGCTCAACACATGCGTCTTGAACTTATTCTTATCGCTTTTCGCCGATATCAGGCGTGAAAATGTGGCTCAAAGCAATCCTGGAAATCCTATACCACAAAACTTTTGGATTGATACTCTAGCAGTCCCGGTCGATAGAGACTCCACAGGTCTGCGCAAGAAAGCAATTGGAATGATGCATGATATATATATGGGGGCAAAATATACCATCGTGCTGGACGCTGGCTTGATGAGCATGGATAGGGGCGAGGGATATACGCAGCCAGCAATGCGTATCACTTTGAGCAGATGGATGACTAGGCTCTGGACTCTGCAGGAGGCAGTGTTGAGCAAGAATCTCTATTTTAACTTTTCAGACCAGGTTTATTCCTTGGACCGCCTCGAAAGTCTTTTTGAACGGGAAAATGATCCACTTCATTCGTGTGTAGCATTCGTATCTCGCACATATTATCATGGAATCCTACAACGCGAGAGCCGAAGAATGCATGGGCCAGATTCAACACCCAAGGACAGAAAAACCGATCAGAATTTCATGGCCGCGGTGTGGAAGGCTGTACAATGGAGGACCACCACACATTTGCAGCACGAGACCTTAGCCCTTGCTACTCTCTTCAACGTCAACAATAACGAGTTTGCAGATGCCAGCAACACAAGTGGAAGCTCAGGATATGACCAAGAGATACTTGATCGGCGAATGCAGAAGCTTTTGGACCTACTATCTGCCGTAGATCCATGTCCTATCCCACCAGGGATGATATTCCTCCCAGGCCCGCGACTCGCTGCCAAGGGATATGGGTGGGCTCCGCGGACATGGCTCTCGGGTCACCAGATTGATACACCAGATCCTCGGACACCCGAGGCTAGGAAGGCAAGACTGAACGTGCCGCACGGTTTAGAGGTGAAATTCCCTGGATTTTGCCTGCACAGGTTGGCGGATGATAACGAATCGCTATCTGGGAGTAAGGAATTTCATTTTCCGACTGACGGCTCACTACTTCAATGGTATCGCGCCGTTCCTGCAGATGAAGAAAAGTTTCACCTGCTGGATCGTAAGGTGAGTAATCGCGAGTTGGCAATTATCGTGCCTCATCTACTCCCGTCAATTCGGGAGATTGCGCTTCTCGTCACAATTGCCAAGAAACATGACGGTATTTTCTTTGTCGAGATTCTTACTCGCATATGGATGAGCTTGGAACGCGACCCAGAAATGATAAAGGCACTACGTGTGAATATCCGGAAAGCTAATTTCGGCATCATGTGGGCGGGTGAAAAGCTCTCTGATGAACAGGTCTGGTGCGTGGATGGACGACAAGATCCTGGGTTTCTGCTATCGGACTTCTCAAATGACACCTCCGCGGAGCCAGCGGCCAGACAATTTGTTACCTCAAGAAGCAGAACCTGGACTGACCGTATGATGTCGAAGGCAGGGAAAAGATTGAAGAATTGGACAAAGATGGACGCTTAATGTAAGGCTTGCTTGGCAGAATGATAGACGCTGGTACAACACTGGTACAACACTGGTACAACGACGGTGATCGGATTACTACTACCGGTGGGTATGTGTATAACAGTAAACTAACTCCTGAATCTCCTTAGACTAGATGGGGATCTGTACACCTAAGAGAAGGGCCCAACCAACATACGTTGGTAGTTACATCAAGAGAAGATAACGAGCAACAAAACGTTGAAACCCAGAGACGAACAGCATGTAAATTTGGAGAAGCTTAGGGCTGAGATTGAAGACCTTGAGCGGGAGAGTCGAGAGCACGACCATGCATGGAGGGAGAGAAGGGAGCAGTTCGCTAGGATATCTGACGAAGGTGTCCTCTTGGCAGTTGCGGCAGCTCGCGCTGCCCTGCAAGGAGGTTGTTAGCCATACGGCCGTACCAGCGTTTAAGCTGTGTTGCTCGACACAGTGTGGAAATAGCAAGTTGTTCTATCTAATTCAGTGCGAGGAGCGCGTATTTATACGTACAAAGTTGCTATATCAAGCGAAATAGCGCGAAACGCAGATACCAAAAATACATGCGTGGCTTATGCAAAACGCGTATCAAATCTGTAACAAAACGCTGGTGACACACGTAGCAAAATAAGCGCAAACTGTATTTTTGGGTTCTACACATCACAATAAGCACCATGTTACATTTCAGTTAGAATATCTTTACTCTATCTAAGTTTCTCTACTGCCTGCCTGTCCCTTAGGTTGCCTTCTGACAGTACATAATGGATTAGATAAGGAGACTATAATAGAACTAATCGATGAGGTGGATGGATGAGATTCTATCTATCTGCAGAATCAATCAACCTAAGGAGGAGCAGGCTAATCTACCAGGGCGCGGGCACGTGACCGCCAAGGAATCGGCTGTACGCGTATGGCTAATTTCAAAACTAATAGTACATTATGATGTACAGCCACATCCCTAAAGTGGCTTAACGCTACTAGTACTCTACGGTCATGTGGGATCATTTCCTGTGCCTTGGCAGTAGAAATGTGATTTAGGAAATTACTAGATAGATCCTTAGATAGTTTAGACAAGAAAGAAGACCACAACAGATCTGGCAATATCTTCCCAATAGAGAGATGCTTCGACATGTTTATTTAGTGACATAGCGAACGAGAAGATTATCTTAAAATTTTGAATTTTTAGTATCTTAGTCGAACACTATATGTAATGATGTATTAATTGATTTTAATGTTCATAGGAAGGCATCTCTAAAAAGGTGCTATTAAGAGGGTATCTCCAACAAGATGTCCTTAAGAGGGTGTACCTAAGAGAGAGGGTGTCCTTAAAAGGGTGTCCTGAAGAGGGTGTCCCTAACAGGTTGTCTTTAAAGCGATCTTAAATTTCGAAATGGATTAGCCTTAAGCCCGTAACAGTCCGCCGTACGGAACTTGCCTTGCTTTAAAAGCAAGAATCATGTCCACATTAAGCCTTAATATGGCCCAAGGGCCACATCCTTTTGCAGAGTCCAGAATGTACAGCAATAGATATTGATTATCGTGTGGATTGAAGTGACCTTCCGAGCAGGATTATGTTACGGAGTAATTTTGATACCCACCGCACAAGATGCCACCATCGGGGATCATTAGACCTAGACAGCGCTCGACGTCCCAAGAGCTGAGGTCGCAGTGGGCGAGCCCTAACGATATCCTCTCCCTGCTGCTTCTGGTCGGCGGCGACGTGGTGCAGCAAGCGCTCGCTCAGCAATCTGGGACCAAGCTCCCCACTCCGGTAGTGTTCTCATTCGGCTGGGTCGGCTATGCTTTCACCGCCCTCCTGTCGGCGGTTGGCAACAACCGATTGATGCCTCCTGCGCCGGGCCCATCTTCCATCATCTTGAGCACCAACCACGGTCACCCTCGCACAAATGACTCTTGGATCTTGAACCGCCTACTACGGGACTACGAAAACCTCTGGATGCCCAACCAAGTCAAGGTCGAGCTAGAGAAGATGTTGCAAGCGGCTAATGCTCCCAAGGCTGGCCTCTGCATCGCTATTTTCGAAGCATCCGAGAAAGGCATCGCGGGCGTTCCCCAGAAAGATCTGTACTGGTTTTCCGGATATGTAGTCGCCCTGTTGCAGCTGGGTATTGCGGCAGTACCATGTGGTACCCAGGGATCGTGGGATGTGCTCCTCCTAACGGCGGTGGGAACCGGTCTAGCCTTCTTGACCGGCAGTCTCCCCCAATGGAGACAAGAGCGGTGGGCCTGCAGACGCAATTCCAAGAAGACCTTTGCCCTCTCGCACGGCAATGGCGCCCAACACGTACTCGTCATACAGGGAGCAGGGCGGGGTTTGGACCTCGAAGACATTGCTAGATCGGTCGAGAAGACTGCGTATGACTGGAAGACCAAAGTGGCCTTTGGATTGCTCACAACGCTATGGGGCGGGCTTCTGATCACGGTGTCAGGAGTCAGAAGACAGACTTGGTTTTTGCTCGCCGTTGGAGCCCTGAGCATGGTTCACACAGTCATCATCGCTGCCGCTCCTCGCAATCCGGAGTGGTTTGGAATCTACTTGGACTATCGCGGCGTCGTAGTCAAGAGAAAGGTGATGGAGGCGCTGCAGTCGGCGGAAAAAACCCTTCCTGGCCTTGGACGGTCAATGCTGCCGGTATTCTTCCCTGGAACCATGACAGAACACGACGTCCGGTGGTGGAGTCAAAATTCTCCCGGACGTACTTACAGCCACGCAGACCTTGGGGCATTGTCCGACAAGGCTGGTAGAGAAGATACTCTTGAGAGACGCGCCGAGCAATAGCCTTGAACTCGACCATTGTCAGGCTACCACTTTCGCAATTAGATGCAGCTGCCCGTTTCGCCCGGAGGACGAGGCCGAGCCTTCTTCGTATTCATCTAAGCTCGGTTTGAGGGAATACTAGGAAAGAGGAGCTGGATGTAATGAGGCAGCAGGTTCTATTCTTTCCACGAAACTGCTCGATAGGTTTGGAAGTCCCTAAGGAACGTTAGACACAACTACCCTTCAACTCCTCTCCCCGCGTTGAATCTAACCAGTTAAAATTTCAATAGCTCGATGAACAGCCTGAAATAGGTATAAGAATACGACACAATATATATAAATAACATATTGAGATCTCTCCCCTCTCTCCCTTTCCTCCCTAAAGCAAGGCGCCCCGATCACCACGCCGGCCCTACTGGATCCGGCAATGGGAGATACTTCGAGGCAGAGTTTCGCTTGACACCAACCCCACGAATCCTCCCCGGAGGGATGGGTGAATTGGTGGAAAAATGTTGAAAATAACGATCAAGGAGAGCCGAGAGGCAGATTCTACCCTGGCTTGTGGCGGCTAAGCCAAGTTCCTCAGGGAAAGGTATAGTATTCCATCCTCAAACCCCATGCAGCAACGCGATATCCCAAGAAACGACTAAGTTACAAAGACTGGTTGGAACAGCGAATGCAAATAATCTTCTCATCAGATTTTCTCCCTCCCTCCATCCAAGACCAAGCACCAAGCATCATGATCAACGTTCAACATCTAGAAACACAGAATTAGCATACATATCCACCCATCCATTTTCCAAGCCAAAAACCTATATATCCAGAACGAGAGCCAGCAAGCGAACGTTTCCACCATACCATACCATACCCTTCTGCAAGTCCCAGCATATTGATGCAATCCCAAAGTAGTTACCACCGACGACAACTCCACCCCCGCTTTTCCCGCTGTAGTATGGAAAGAAAACGAGTGATCCACCAGATAGAAGACATTTGTGCAGATAGGTCGTCTGCTCATGCCGAGCGAGCTCCATTTCTCTAGCTCTGTGACGGCCATGGTCATGAAACGAATGATCGATAGACATCCGGCTCATCCCTCACGATGAACCTTTTCCCTCCTCGTCGCGATCATCTTTCTGCTTCGCTTTTCCCTTTCCTTTCCAAGTCGGATTCGACTCGTCCGGCGCCTCTGCTGCGACGGGACTCTCCCCCTCCTCCACAACGGTGCTGACCCTCTTCGCGTGATCCAGCTCATCTTTCTTCTCTGCAACCCCTTCACCGGGATCATCTACATCACTCTTGCTGAGCAAGCTCAATTGATCCACGTTAACGACCCTCAACTTCTCCTTGGGAACCGTGAACATAACCTGGACCAATCTCTTCTGCACCGCAGCCTCGACGTCCCATTCGCTATCCGCTTCATCCCCGCCTCCAGCGGCACCTGGAGGCAAGGATGGCTCAGCCAGCCGCGGTAGAGGCGGGCCCCGCGGCGGTGGCGGCAGAGGCCACAGAGGGAGATGATGGGTCAACGTCCCAATCCCTAGCGCCCTTCTTCCCCATCCAGAAAGCCGCCGAAGCACTCGCCGCTCGACGTGGGCTATCATCGGCATTGACCTCCGTCATTTGCGGTTGATCCCTCGAAGAAGTGCCATGTTGGGAGTCGTACTCTTCAACGCGTCTTCCGATACCGCCGTCGGTGCCACGCCGAGCTCCTGCACCTGCTGAGCCCGTCAAAGCCCGCCGCATACTCCCCATCCAACCCAACGCCTTTCGCTCTCTGACCGGGCTTTCAGGCGGGGTCTCAAATACTTCATCATAACCGTGGCCTTGACGTGTGGGGGAGCTATGGGAAAGCAGCGCGTCACTTTCCCCCGGCTGCACAGGTCCAAACTCGGTATGCGCGGTAGAAATGTGTCGCTTCTCTCCCGTGGACTCTGACCGCTACCACCAGTACCAGGTCTATATCTGGTCGAAGCCCCGCTATTGAAATTGAGACTGGCACTCCGTTTCGAGGAAGCTCTCCTCGCCACACCGGCACCATGATTTCCCTCTGTAGAGGATGACGGATTCGGACTCGGACCGGGATGATGGACCAATGTAGCTCGACCCGTCATAGCAGCCGCCGCGTTGGCGAAGAGCGTGTATCCAGTGCTCGAACTTCGCATGCTCCTATTCCGTGATATTGAGCCGAAGACACTGCGCTGGATGCTACCCGAAGACACGGTGCTTCGTTCCGATAGGTTGCTGTTCGTGCGGTCTGATTTCTCCGGACTTCTGCTTCGGGATGTGTTGGTGTTGGTGTTGCTTTGGTCATGCTTTGTGGAGGATGAGCGTTGGACTGGCCTTCCAGATTCCATCGCTGTCCCTGCGGCTTCCCAATCGTCTACCCAGCCCTTGACTTCGCGTTCCCGGCGGAGGCGATCGAGTTCGCTTTGGCTCCGTGTCAGTTGCGGTGGTGGGTCTCTGAAGGGGTCACTGATAGGCCGGATGCCGCCTCCCTTGTTCTTGGACGATCTGGATCGTCTGCCCGAGCCTGACGCCTCGGAATCTTCATCCTGCTCCGTTATTGTGTGAATTTCGCCGGTTGTTGGGGAGGTACCATAGGCTGAATTAACCGGAACGCCAACGCTGGGGTTGTAAGTCGTCGGGCCCTTAGAATGAAGTGATCTTCTCAACCCGCGGGTTGGGCTAGGAATCTCGACTAATAAACCAGTCCTCTCCGCCTCTCTTTCGCCATTCCCATACCTTCCGTTCTCGCTATGTTGACCTTGGCCTGCAGGTGCTGCAGGTGCCCAAGGAAAGCTATCGCCTGGGCTTGAGATTCTTTTTTCCTGACGACTGCCCCAGCTTGCGCTGCGCATCTCGGGGTAAGGTCCACCTCGGACATCTACACCTGCACCAATGAGGTCGCCAGAGTAATAGCGCTCTGCCCCAAGCGCAAGCTCGCGCAACTCTTTTTCACGAGCAGATCGTCTCTGCCGCAGACGTCGTGAGTAGACGATGTACACTGTGACAATGCCGGCAAGTGCAGCAAATCCCAATACCAGTCCAGCGCCCAGGCCCACTTTTTGCGAAGTTGTGTGTAGAGCGCCGGTGCTGGAGTTATCCTTGACGGAGGTGGAAAGTTGCGATGCAGTCGGCCTGGTGTACGTGCTGATGAAAGATGAGGAAGTTGTATTGAAGAGAAACATCTGATTGTTTGAAGCTTGCAGGTTTTGTCGACGAACCTTCCTAGGGCTGGCAGATATGCTGTACCCGCCGTAGACCAGCATCACATCGCCCTCCAACATTGCCGCGGCGTGACCATAGATACCTCGTCCACCGTCCATCGGATTGTCAGAAGTCGACGGGGTTGTCCATTTCCACTCACCAACTCCGCCGTAGCCTTGGCCTATTTCCAGAATTGCGAGTTGCGGCTCGGCTGGCGTGGAGACGTCTCCCACCCATCCACCAAAGACGATGATTTTACTGCCGTCTCGTGTAATCACAGCCGTATGACCGGATCGAGGTTCTATTTCTGGTCTATTCGATCTCCTTACCAAGTCTGTCTCCCCAGACTCGGGGTGCTTTATCTCTTTGAACGACCAGCTTTCTTGTGGGAGCGAAAAGATGGCGACCTGGGACATGTTGATGAATGCTTGCTGGGTGTGCCCTCCGATAAGAACGAAATTTTGTTGCTGAGAGACGCTTGTTGTAGACGAATTCGAGAATGTTGGTGTAAGTGGAGTAATGGTCAATCCAGCTTCGGGGACTGGCGGACCACGTAGTGGTAGGATAGAGGATTGGTAGGCCGAATTGGGATATGAAGCAATCGCAGGTGCGGTGGGCGATATGCTGAGCATGTCATTGAGATATCTGGCATTTGAGGTCCAGGTCTCCGCTGTAGAGGTGTCATTCGGGCACATGCCTCCGAAGACGTAGAAGGATGCATTATTGAGAGATGCTATAGGCGAGAAGGAGAATCCGGCGGACAGGAAACCGGAGTTAAGGGTAGAATCTGTTGACGATAGCGAACGCTTGTCCCACGTTCCAGCACTTTCTCCTTCACCTGGTGTATAATGCCACAGTTCCGTCTCTGTTCCTTCATCATCACAATCTCCTACCAGCACGTTCAATTCATTAGCGTTGAGTAAAGGCGTGATGGATCTCCAAGAAGACGGGTTTGAAAAGGGAAGGCTCCCTGTCAAGGTGCGTAGCGAAGGGCTCGAAGCATCTATGAAGTCTGATGTGTTCAGAAATTGAAGGTCGGCCTGCGACGTAGAAGGTTGAGAGGAGAAGATGTATGCCGTAGAGCCATTATTCGTAACGTAGATGCGAGTCGGGTTGTAAGGAAAGTCTGCGAATGTGCGAACCGTAAGCAGCAGCAAAAAGCCGACGGGGAGACTGAGCGGCGATATCATTGTCGGCAAGTAGAGTAGGTGCAATTGCGATTCAAGCTGAGTACCGGAGGAACGCAGCCTCCCGAAGGGCGCTGAGGTAGGTGGGCGCTGGAATCATTGATGGGAGACAGTTCGTCCCTTGGGTATGGTCCATGAATGCTGAATCGGAGTTCCCATTAAGCGCTGTACGGTCGTATGAGCAGAGAGCGGGGGAGAAGCGAGGGAACAATCGCAGATAAGGTCGCAGAAGGGGCCAGTGCAAACGTGTATGCAGTCAAGACGGCCTGTCAACACACACGAGAAGGTTGGGACCAGCCACTTCAGGAGGGGCTGGGCTAGTTACGCCTTTCATGCAGAGCAGCACGGCAGGACAAATGCCCATTGGTGCTCGGTACAATTGGCGAGGCAGCACAATCAGCCGCGAACTGCTGACGACTTGTGGTTAGTACCAATGAGTCAATGACCTGATGTCCGCTTCCGCTTGCGCGCAGATGCTGGTTCAGATGTTGGTTCAGATGCTGGTTCAGATGCTGGTTCAGATCCTTGTTGTCTTCGGCTGCTGGGAGTTGCCATGGCAACGGCAACAGCAGACCCTGCCAGTTTTGTCCATACGGGTACTATTGGGAGCAGGGATCAGGGAGCAGGGATCAGCTAGCAAGGAATCGAGTTCCCAAACGTATCCCCATTGGGATGAGAGCAAACATGTTCATTGACTATCGTTGTGAGCTTGTGGATGCATTGAAGGGGCCTCCAGGTGGTGGTGGTGGCATGACGACGCATGTGATGCCAAGACCGTGGTTTACGTACTACCTAACTAGGTTAGTAGATTTTCCAGACATTTGCAGAGTACTACAACACTGCTAGTAGTACTACCAGTACTCGACATAGATCATGGAGGGTACAACGTCTTTTCGGCCAGTACTGAAAGATCTTGGTGAGCAATTGACTCTGCTGCAACTGTTGCCAATTCCCACTGGACTTCTGTCTCCGCTTATCCCCCTCCTATGGGCCATCGAGGCTGCCACCTAACTACCCTCAAAATAAGACCTGCTCCTGGTCCTGAATCACCCTACCGAGTTCTTTCCGCACCTGCATGTACTCTGTACTTGCGACCATGCATTGGCGATTGTAACGGCAGCGGAGCGGACATAGGCCCCTCTTTCCAGCCACCGTTTCTCATACATGAAATTCCCGTCATGCACGACAACAGAATTCTAGCTCAGGATCCGCTCACCCCTCTGTCTCTTTGTCCATGCCGGCCAGCTGGGCCTGAAACTCTTTCTGAAGCTTCTTGGTCGTCATGATTTCTTGCTTCAAGGTATTGATGTAGCTGACAAGAGGATCACAATGAGCACGTGTCAGGTGTAGTGATGATCTCCGCTGTAAAGCACAGAATACTTAGCGTTCCAAGTCAATCCGGTTCCAATTCTTTCTCACGGCGACCACTCTGCTCATCAATTGGAACCAAACTACGGAAGCGCCTTGATGGTCATTGTTCACAGCTGACTTGAAATTTTCATTATATGAATGAATACATGGGGTCCAACATATGTATTGAAGAATACTAAATACTACATTACACCAAAGCGCCTCACGACCTCAGGCCTGTCCCAAACCGTCATGCATCATACAATCAACAAGCCAGCCCAGATTGCCGCAATGACAACAGCAACAAAAGAGACCTCGCTGGCTGTGCTTGCCGCTCCAGTGTAGTGCTCGCACCGGTCGTTCTAGAATTGCCCGCCGAGGCTGGTGCAGTTTTGAAGCCAGTGGTCGAGTTACCTGCACTGTATGGTGGTGTCGCTGTTGTGGGAGCAGCCCCAGAGTGGGCTGGGCTTTGCGCACTCGGCTTCGGTGCCAGATCTGTGACGGGAGCAGTAGACGACGACTTTGGTGATGCGGGATGAGACGCAGCGTAGCCAGTGGGAACAGCAGATGAAATCTGTGGAGCCGGAGCAGAAGGAGCGAACCCTGCAGGGCTAGAACCTCCGGCCAGGGAACCTGTTGATGAAAGACCAGCAGAGGCAGATCCTACGGATAGGTAGCCCGCTGGTGAGGAACTTGCTGGAGGGGAGCCTGCTGATGGGTAGGCTACGGATGAGTAGCTTGCTGATGGAGATCCTACTGAAGCTGAACCTGCAGCAGGAGAACCCGCTGATTGAGAGACTGTCGACGAATAGGCTGCTGGTGGAGAGCCTGCCGACGGTGAATCTGTTTTAACGGGAATGGGCATGACAGAAATAACTGGAATGGTCAAAGTAACAGTCGGTGATGCAGAGTTGCATGCGGGACAAACTGCCACTGTAGTGGTGAAACCAGCAGGCACTTCCGATGTAGGTGCATGGGCAAAATCCGAGCCAGAGGGTATTACAACGGTGGTAGTATAGGGGATTGTAGTGTAGCCAGTTGAACAAATACCGATGTAGTGCGTAGTGATGATAGTAGTATAGCCTTCTGGAGCTTTGCTACTCTGGGGAGGCACGCCACTAGTCATTGGATAAGATGGGACGCTGGATGAATACGAGCCAGCTGGACCAGTAACCGTACTCGACAGAAACGGAGGAGAGCTGCCAGAAGCTCCACTGCTCCGAGTAGCTGCTTCGCTGCTTAACGGGTAAGATAGACCGCTGGAAATTGAAGAAGCAGTACTTGCAGTAAGCACACTTGGTGTCGACGACGAAGAACTGTCTGGATAGACAGGCGAGCTGGAAGAGGTTAGTACTGGTGGCGAGCTCCCGTTGGGTTTCGGGGGGCAGGCTGTCACATCTGGTGGACAGCTAGTAACGGTCACATCGACGTAACTGGTGACAGTATCTGAGTCCTCATCAGGAATCTCAGAAGACCTGTACGTGGGAGTAGAGGTGATTATTGGATGTTCCTCAGAAGTGCTGCTTGTAGAGACGATATATGATGACACGATCGTCTCAGAGCTGGTAGGAGTTGAGTCATGCTCAGAGGTGCTGTCCTTCGATCCGGTAGAGTAAGCATATCCAGAAGAGGTGATGTTCTTGGGGCCTGTTGGATAAGGCACAGAACCCGATAAGGATTCCGTCATCAGGCTGGAAGTCGATAAATGTGAGTTTGTCTGAGAGGATGCATTAACTCTCGAAGATATCGTCTCGAAGACGGTGGAATGCGACTCGTAGCTGCTAGTAGTCATGTTTGCGGAGCTTGTCCGGGATGAAGAAACCACTGAGGAGGTGGTTGATAACATGCTAGAAGAACTAGTAGAAGGGGTTCCACAAATTTTGTCATAGAACGTGAAGGGGCTGTTTGAGTTTTCATTGACATTAGAGGCACTGGTCGGGGTTAGTACGAGGTAGTCCAATAGACCATAAGGATCGAATGCTTACACAGTCTGAGTATATAGGAGGCACTGAGTGGTTCCAAAGCCGAAACTCACGCACGCCACATCGGCAATACACCTAGCGGAGCACTTCTCAAAGTTGGCAGAAATGGTATCATTCAGGAAGTTGTAAGCGGGCGACTTATCATATCCCTGGACGCCGCAGCTTGAAGGGGAAGCAGTTGCAGAAGCTGTGGTTGTGCTCGACAGGGTCAAGTTGTTGTAGGTCGTAGTGAAGGACGTAGTAGACGAGCTCTCCAGGGGCGACGAGCTGGGCGAAATTTGAGAGCTAAGCGAGGTAGTTGAATTTGAGGTGGGGTGGTAGGCTGAGCTAGACGTTGGATATCCTTCGGAGCTCGAGGTGGGATATGCTTCGGAACTTGAGGTGATGTAATCTGTAGAGCTGGAAGTTGGGTAGTCCGAGGTGTTTGAGGTTGGATATTCTGCTGAAGATGAGGTTGAGATAGTGGCACTTGAAGCGGAGACAGTTGGAGCAGCTGTTGAGGACACAGTCGAGCTTGTAACCACAGTCGAGATGCTCGATGGTTTGCTGGCACATGAGCAGCTCTCCAAGCCCTTCTTAATGTGCTTGCCATAGCTCATTCCTTTGTACTGATTGTTCTCTGAGAACGTTGCTTCCCAAAGCATGACACCACCAAACATTGTTGGCCACTTGCTTTGGAATTTCTCAACCAATTGCACCGCCTCCTCAGGAGACAGATACATCTCTCCAAAGGTTGCCGGCGCGGCGGCTGCGAGTCCCATGTAGATTTTTGCTTCTTTGTTGGCAGAGTTTGTCTTTACATGATCTACCCATGAGTCGTAAGAGATATCAGTAGCTGGCCCTCCATATGCACCATACGAATGATCAATGCCGGCACGAGCGGAGCACGAGGGAGTGTTGTAGAATTGCACGAATCTGTAGAATTAGCATCATCACAACCAGAGAGTAGGCGTGTCATGCTTACATGAAATCAAAGATCGACTTTGATATAGCGTCAGACAGGTGGGAGTCAGGAATGATGCATTGAGGAGAAGCGGATATGTAATAGGTCGCCTCCTCTTGGTCATATAAATGGCGGAGGCGGTCAACCATGGTGGCGTACCCAAAGTCGACAGGCCCAACAATTTTGTCGGCCTCTGATTCAATATCAAAGTCAAAACCATCGACGCCAGCATCACCAAAAGGACGTGGGCCTTCCCAGTCTTCCTTCGCTGGTCCAAATGCGGCCCAAATAAAATCTGCCATATCCTTCGCCGATGAATCGCTGGCGAGATAGACATCGGGCGAGCCACCTCCGAGGGACAACAAGATTTTCTTGCCCTGGGCTTGGCAATACTTGATATCACGTCCGATCAATGGGCAGGATTCCAATAAGCGAGTCTCCTTGCCATCTGGGCTTTTGTAATAGCTGCCACCACATGCATTTCCAAAATTGGTTCCAGGATACCCGTTTGCCCCTTTCTGGTCTGGGAAGACGTTCACGAAGCCAATGGGGATAATATCGATGGATTCTTCGTCACAGAAATAGCGAAGGGGTTTTTGATCGCTTCCTTGACCCTGTAAACCAGGATTAACGAAAGCAATGGTAAGTGGAAGTACGACTCTTGACGTACCCAGTACATAGCAACATTGGTATTCGAAGAGGCGTCAAAGCCGTGAGCATTTGCGAAAGCGAATGTAGACACCAGTACGCTGGCAGCGTAAAAGAATGAATGCATTATTGATATAAAGAACTAGTGATGACGAAAGAATGGACGGGCAATGCCCAAAGCAAACGCGCAAGTATGAAAGACTGGACGCAAGATGAAAGCTTGCAACGAGATTGACGAAGTAAGGAAAGGAACAGGCAACGGAAGGAAAGGGAAGTCTACTTCATGAAGGGCACATCATGCATCTCTGCCGAACCACGGATGCTCGGCATGTCTTCTCCTGCAGGATTAGGTCCTTGGGAGAAAAGATGACTTGGTTTGACATGACAAATAGGACATCGCGTTCGCGGCCCGCTTGTAATTGGCTGGTCTGGCGTGTGATATCAAGGTCAGGAGATTTCTAGACTGACAAGGCAGTTAGTCGGTACTTGGGGGGTTTGGTACCTGCATGAAAGTCGGTGACAGGGCTAAATAGCTCTTAACGCATCGTGCCGTTAGCTCAATTTCATAGTCACTTGGTCAAGTGCATTTGTGCCGCCGTGGTTGACATCAATCAATAGGCCCGGACTTGATGATGCGCGAGACTGGTTGGTCTCATCCAATGCTATGCTCGTTACTGCGTCCAGAGTGTCCACCACACCTATTGGCAGGATGAAGCAGTCTATAATGCTTCTTACAGGGTCTGGCGAAGCTTGACGGTGTTTCTGGATAGGAGGCCGCTCTAGGACCGAAGGACTTAGGAGGTCAACTCAAGAAAGAGAACATACTACGTAGTACTACGTTTCAGGAGCTTACACTAACCGAATCGGGCAGGTCGGTGGAAGGAGAAATTGGACCTCCCGAAACTCACTTTTAGCCCCTTGGCAGCACAAAATGTATTGAATCTGCTCCCATTTCTCACCTTCATCGACGAAATTAGGCGCCAGAGCGAAGTAGCCGCTACTAAGAGATTCATTCAGTGTCTATTCTAAGGTCAAGTTTGTATATCATCTAAGTGGTGGTTGGGATGTTTAAGCGTGACTAGCGACCCCTGGGAACAAAACATCTCGGAGTGGCAGTTCGGAACAAACTTGAATAGCGTACGTAAATAGAGACATTAGACGCCAAGCAGCAGTCAATCTGCCCATATATTCAAGGACAATACGTGACAATTTGGACGAAGCATTAGAAGCAGGTTAAACATTCGCACAGGTCTCAGATTGTGGAAAATTAGACTTGGGCTCGAAGGTGGATACACGAAGCACCTTTAATCTGCTTATGCGGAATCATAACCTGTCTAGTTAGTTCCTAACTCAATTCAAGTACTGACATCTCGAACTTCATCCTTGTATAGTCCCGCTCTGAATTTTGCAAGGTGGATGAAATTTAGGTATGTCGCTACCCGTTCGTGTAGACTATGAAATCTTTCCAACCTGAGTGGCAGTGCGGATTCTGATTAGGATCCTGCATCAATGAGCACGAATTGCTTGAAAACTTGTGCAATCAACCGTGGTCACCACTATCTTCCGTCCGAGAACTCGGATCTTGTGGTCAGATACCTCGGACGAGCACTCCCACTGCCTTTGAGTCCTCTGTCGGCACCAGCACGAAGGCAGCACAGAAGGTCATGCTGGAAGTGGTGCGGTGAGAAGCCATATTTTTGGGGATCGTAGAAGCTGAAGATGCGCTCACCCAAGTGTGCAAAAACCACGTTCCTTGCGCCTCGATCACGCATGAAAAAATAGCTCTTGCCTCCGCCTCAATCAAGCATGTAAGATGAGGTTGTTCCTTGCACCTCAACCTTCCATGAGCGATGGATGAACTCGCAACGACTTGGACCGCGAATCTATAATCCGCACTTGGTTGAACCTCTTGGTGGAGAAGTTGGAAAGAGAACAAGGCACTGCTACTATTGCTCCCCTCAGCCGCTACATTGGGCGGTATATAAATTACTCAACATGGCAACTACACATCTAGTTCTTAACGTGTAATCTTTCGGAGTCTATGAGATACTAAAAGCCATGGAACAGGCTTCTAGGTCAGCATACTAGGGATTGAATGTGAGGACTTGCAGCCCCATCGCCAATCGTGTATCAGCAGAATTAAACTCGGCAGGTTAATATTCCAGATCGTACTACCTCGTAGAATGATACTAGTCTTGCTTATAAATGTACATGTCTACTCTTTGCCGTGGGTATCGCAATACCTGAGAGCCCGACGAATCTCACGTATAGCAACAGCTTGCTCATTTACATCCGAAGGTCGCCAGATTCGTTGGATCTGATACCAGACATCTTCAAGCACGGACCTGCTGGCCGTACATCGTGTGAAGGCCCGGATAGCCCATAAGACCAAATGTTTGGTTGGCTGAATGGAATTTGGATCTGCCGTTTCCTCAGCAGGAGCAATTCTGGGTGTGAGATCTACTCTAGGTAGACGGTATTCTTCACCACTACCGGCTTCGTTCTCGCCTTCGGGCTCAGATGCGTTGATAATTGTCGAGTACAGGTCGAACGGCTTTGTCTCGGGGTAAGGGCTTGCGAACTGCTTTATGAACGTATGCCAGGCGGTTGGTCTTCGCGGTTTAGGTCGTTTAGACGCTTCCTCAATGGCACGCTTTTCTTCATCTGCAGCTATTGCCTCTGCGTCCTTGACGCTTAGCAGATCAAGGCGGGACGGCTTCTGACTTGTGCCAGTTTCCCTTGCTTTGCCTGCATTCATGCAGACGACACAAGCCGCCCAAGCGATGTGCAGTCGTTGTTGTGTCCATTTGGCATCGCTACGATCAGAGCCACCGTGCATGGCAAAGCCTCTGAAGAGTAACTGGAAGGTCATTTCTGTGATGGGAATCCGGAATTGCCGAGTCATGTCGTCCAGAAGCACAGTGAGACGATCGACGTTCCCAGATGTCCTTGCATGGTGAGACATCAGGACTCGATAAGTAATTGCATCAGGAGTTAGAGGCATCCTGCTCTGTAGGTCATCGTGATGATCCGGTAGAACAGTCCTCAGCCTGCTTGCCTTGAGGAGTACTCGACCAAGGGCGTTCGATGCCATCTCGTTCCCAATTTTGTCTGGACCAGGAGGTGGATACTTCAGGAAAAGAGCTTCATCACCGTCGCCATTTTTGCCTCTTCGCAGGCGCTCTTGCATTCCCTTCATCCGCTCATAAACCTGTTCTGCTGCAGCAGGCTCTTGGGCATTGATCAAGGATGCCATCACACAATTCAACACAAGCGTGTCAACTATTTCGCCAGCCTCGACAAAATCGCGATAAGCCTTTCGGACGCCATCTCCATCACCTTTCTTACCATAATAATATATCAGGCTGACTCTGCCAAGGCGATTGAGCCGAAAGCCACGATCGTGCATCTCTCGCAGGAGTTCCTCAGCAAGCACAAACTTTTCAGCCTTCACAGCGATGTCGAACAGGATATTAAAAGTCACAGCGCGAGCTGCTACTCCCGCATCCTTCTCCATCTGACGCCAGACACGGAAAGCTGCAGAGACGTCAGAGTTAGACACGTTGTTAAATGACTGACCTGCAAGATAGATAGCAGAAGACCATTCCCATGCCGTAATTGGTAGCCTGGCAAGCTGCATATCATCTAACAACGACAGGTATCGAAGCAAGGCTCTCTCCGACTTCCTCCAGGGCGTAGACATGCGTTGAAGGAATAGCCGAATCACACCACCAGGAAGATATGATACACCGGGCTGTGGCAACGCCTTGTAAGCTCGAAAAAGGTCCTCGAGTGACGAGTAGTCATCTAATAGCAGATCCACGAGCTTCTGCAATACTTTAATCTCGTTCATTTTGCGTATCTTTATCTCCATCTCTACATGATGAAGCGGAGAGACAGGAGTGCCTTCTTCATCTCGAACCAGATCAGACTCTGCATTTGTTGGCGGACTAAAGTCTTCCGAGACTTTGAAGCTGTAATCATCTAGCTGCAAAGGTGTTGGTGAAGCATCGGGCGACTCGGACAAGAACCTGCTTCGATGGGAGTAAAAGTATAAGTCGACAAGACCAAGGAAATCCTCTTTTTTTAGCTTTACAGTTGGCCGAGAGGCAGGTGTCATTTCGACCTCAGTGAGATCCATCATTTCGACTCGTTGCTGATCCTGGTATGCCTCTTCCTGCCAATAAGCCCTTCTGCGCTTCTGATCGCGTCTTTGCATGGATAGGTGCAATTTGTGGCGTGCCTTCTCTAGTTTTCTCTCCAATTCCCGAACATTTCTCAAGTAGTGAATCTGCTCTACGAGTTCTTGTTCAGTTGGCTCAATTGAATCATCCTGATCAGCTTTCGCAGGTGTGTCGTCAGAAGTTTCTGAATCCATGAGTTCCTGCAGTTCGTCGTATGCCACTCGATCGGTCTCAACATCGCCGCGCGCATTCACCAGAGAAGCTATTTGCGCTTGTAGCCTCGCTCTACGTTCTGTGCTCTGGCTATCGGTTGAATCAGCTTTTTGTCCAACTGGGCCAGTCCCGTGGTCAACCACTTCGTAGAAGGGCTTAAAAAAGGACCCTTCATTCTGAGCATCAGTTGATCGCTGGTCATCATGTTTTGTCTGTGAAGAAGAGGCTCCCCCCTCAGAGCTTGAAGTAGTGTCTAATTTCGCAGGCGTTACCGATTGGGCCGATCCCACCTCTGACCGATTTTGGGGGGCGCGGAATGCGGACAACCACCGTCGTTGTAAACGCTGAGGCAGGGCGCCGGTTTCTTTGTGTGCAAGTAGGATTTTGGGTGATTCATGGCAGTGTGGCAACTGGCATGATCCTGCGCGAGTAAGGGTGGAGAGTAAGTACCGCTCAACTTCACCAGCGGCTGGAAGGTGTTGGCTGCGATAGACGCTACTGCTTGAAGAAGCATGCTTCCAGGGGGGTGATGATGTGGAAGTCAGGCAAGGTAGGAGAAAGGTCAACAAAGGTGCTTCGCTCAAAGCGATAGTGGCTCTGTAGCTCCGTGACCGTTCCCAAGGCGAGAATCGAGGCATCTATAGCGAGACATGATGCTATGCAGCCTGTGGCATGGGGACCAGTGATATTGTAGTGATAAGCAGGGCACAAAGTACTACTCTGGTGTTGCAGTTAGGGTTGCAATTGACTGAAAGATTTTCGACAGCTTTCGTGATGCGGAGTTTAGAGAAACGGGGCTAGCAATTGTAGACAAGAACCTCGCGACAACGAAGGAGATTTTCAACACGAATCAAGGAAAACTCCTCGATTTCGACGAAGTCGGCTTACCAGGATCCTGCGGGGCGATCATCTCACCTCCGTGGCTGGCGCCCAAATGAAGCTGTAAAGCTGTCCTATACGCTTTTTAAGCTATCACGACTGAAATCTAGAAGCCAATCTGTTGATTGTCGGCCCCGAAAAGCGCATCATGGGCCGACTCAATCTCGCTGCGCTCCGGGTCAGGCGACGGGCAATAGCCGATTTCGAGACAGGACGGACCAGAATGAAACCAATCTGGTTGGATGTAGTAGCTGATATCCCACCGGCTCAAATATTCACCCGTCAGCAGCCCATTCAGCATCCATTGACCAAAATCCGCAAAAAGACCATTTCACCTCCTTCCAACTCAGATTCACAACTCCCGGCGCGCACAAGTACCGAAGTGACAACCATAAAACCCACTCGCAGCAAGAAGAGAGCCTCCCAGGTGTTCCAGCCGGTACCAATTCGCTATGAAGAAGACGAGCTCCGAAAACAGTTCTATAGCGATCATCCATGGGAGTTGGCTCGACCCCGTGTTGTCCTCGAGACAAGCGGCGATAACTATACCCACCGCGACTACAGCCGCAACGTCCGCTCCCCCAATGCCCAATTGAATGGGGAATCTGTGGTGCAGCGACAGCTCTATCTATTACACAATGTGCCCGACATAAAAGAAAGCCAAGCCTACGACATGGCACGCAAGGAGTTCTACGCACACCGCCTGCGTGAGGAGATCGAGAGGCGAGTTGCTGCTGAAGAGGCGGAAGCAGTCGGTGCGGACTTTGGACCGAGTATCAACCAGAGGAGTATAGAGCTTGAAAATAAGACGTATGACGAGTGGGCGAGATGGAGTCGGCAGACAGTGTTAGAAAATATGCAAAAGAGCGCCGCTTTTACAGGACAAATGTTGGAGGGTGGCGGGGGTGCTGGGGGATTGGGAGATGCAGTCGATCAAGGGAGTGACGGGCAGGTCGGAGGGAAACGCTTTGCAGTTCAGTAAATCAAGGAGAACCAAAGAACAGCGGTTATATGACCAAGCGTGTACTTTCTCAAAGCAAGTCTCAAAACATGGCACACGTATGGCCATTTCCAAGAGCGAGAAGGATATTCATCGTCCCAATCCAACGACACCATATCAACTCTTGTGAATCGCAGCTGGACAGACCATTCAACATCCAAAGCCAGGAAACCCATGTGAGACCTCGGAAAAGTTGTTGATATCATACGGGTCCTCTTCTTCATTAGGATCCACGATCTCTTAAAAGTCTTTCTGATTCTTCCCCAATCCCACCATTCTCTCTTTTGCCTCCAGGACCATCCTTCGCCCGATGAAATGCCGGAGGAATCATTATGAAAGCATGGTCTCTGCGTGGCCTGGATGTTATCGTCTTATTGCTGCGGGCAAATGTCTGGTTCGGATGGGTATGACTGATTACAGGCCTCGAAAACCAAATTCATTCGCATCGCCGCCTTAACGTTAGGAGGAATGGAGTGATTCAGTAACAGGAAGGGGTAAATCTTACAGGAACTCGCTCGCAGTAACTTTTCCATGTGCACTCGGCTCTATGGAACTAGGATCTCTCAATTGCTTGCCGGACCTGATCTGTCATGGTCTCCATTGGCGGATCACCTA
Source organism: Endocarpon pusillum Z07020 (assembly GCF_000464535.1). Lineage (NCBI taxonomy): Eukaryota > Fungi > Ascomycota > Eurotiomycetes > Verrucariales > Verrucariaceae > Endocarpon > Endocarpon pusillum. Next base: position 348,801 of record NW_006913659.1, read on the forward strand.
TGAGTTCATTGTCCCGCTTCTCATAAAGCGTGCCTCCTTCCGCCCATATTCTCCTTAAGGTCAGAGCTGTAGCCAAGGGATCTTGGTTCCTCCAAGCCCGCTCCTCTATCTCTTTCAACTTCTCTAAGCCAGTATACTGTACCTCCCATTTAGTACCTGTCTGCTTCTCAAATTCAGCAAGGATGTCATCTGGACTTGTCGTGAATGAGTTTACGATCAGAACTCTGTTTCGTGATGCTGCAGGGTGCTGCAGAGCAGCGACAAGGAGTCTTCCGACACTGGATGGGAAGTCAGTTTCAGGCAAGGGTGTCCATGAGAATCATCATACTCTGCCATAGCAGTGAAGCTGATCCGGCCCTTTCCATCTCCCAGCAAAGAACATTTCTTCTCTTTGACATTGAAGCCTCCTGCCTCGAATCTACCAAAGGGAGGCTCAGCAAAATAGAGGTCTGAATAAGGCCCCGTGACAAGATACGTGCACTCTAGATTCGTCACGGTCGACATGTATCGTCTGACTTTCAGTTTCTGCTGGTGGGGCTTCTCTGATGCAGATTCCAGCGAATACTCAATATCTGTCCCATATTCGCTCGGGAAGAAGCGTGTCACTGAGGTTTCTGATGCCCATTGTATCAAAGGAATCTGTTGTGCAATCACATTCCGTCCAACACAGGAGATGACGGTATCAATGTCTGGCATATGTTAGACAATCAATCAGGGAACAGACACAAGTCAGACCATGGTAAGCGTTCTTGACATCCTCTTCCTTCGTGATGTCGCCTACTAAGACTTCAATTCCTGACTGCTTAAGGTCGTTTATCTCTGAAGCTTTGTTATGAGTCGTGTCCTTTGACGTAAGTATGACAATGCGTTCAACGGAGCCCTTGGCCTCGATGATCTCTTTTGTGATGTATTTTCCAATTAGGCCAGTCGCTCCAATGATGAGCAGATTTTGAGGCATGACAAATGCACAAGCTATGACTCTGATACCTTACTGATTGAGAGTTATAAGGGACTTCCGTTCCCTAGATGCAATTACTCCACTGAAACATGTCTCATAACATGCAGATTTTACGAAAGAAAGTTCTTCATGACAACGCATATCTTTGACATCATATTATTTGTATTGTGGCTGGTCTCAGAACAGGATAAAGCCTGTTGTGACAAAAGGGCGCATTGGTAAATGATAGTCCGGATCTTGGCGTGTTTGGGTCTTGGGCAAACATTTTCTTCCCCCACCCTTACTTTAGACTTCGCTTTCCACATTCACTTCAATACAACTTTGCCTATCAGTCCAATAAGCAGTAGAGAAGTCCGGAGCGCCCTCAGAACTCACCTCAAAGACAGCTAGCTTAACCGCAACTCAACCGCTATTCAACCGCATTCGAAGAAACCATTACCATTCTCCTAGCCGCCCTCATTCTTCTGTAAAGGATGTCGTTGACCTTAAACCGATTGCAGGAAGAGAGGTAGAATGCGCACTCTGTGGGTCAATTATAGCTGATAGGGGATCTTGCAGAAAGCAGTGGCGAAAAGACCATCCGTTCGGCTTCTATGCGAAACCGGTTCGCGATTCAAAGACTGGTGTAGTGGACCTAAAGAAATGGGATTGTGGAGTCCCAGGCAAAGAGAATACCATATGGGCTGGCGGATTGTTCAAGCTAGATGTCACATTTCCTGATGGTATGTCTTGCGCCTGGATGTTCCATCTTGTTGGAAAGAATGCTGATGAAAGAGACAGAATATCCTACAAAGCCGCCAAAGTGTGAGTTTACAGGTGCAAAATCTGATCTCTCATGGTAGGCTGACAGTATTATCAGGCAAATTCGTTCCTCCACTATTCCATCCCAACGTCTACCCATCCGGCACTGTTTGCTTGTCGATCCTGAATGAAGAGGAAGGTTGGAAGCCAGCAATCACCATCAAGTCCATATTAATCGGCATCCAAGATCTTCTCAACGACCCTAATCCGGATTCTCCTGCTCAAGCCGACGCTTACAACCTATTCAAGAAGGATAAGCCTGCCTATGAGAAGAAGATCAGGAACGTTGTCAAGGAAAACCCAGCACCGTGATGCAGCTCGCATATTGTGGAGAGGTGACATTCACGCCTACATGTGTTCTTCTTGGGGCTGGAGTTTTATGAAAGCCAACTCTGATTGACGGAACTCCTAATACTCAAGACTTGAGCGAGGCGTTGGTAGGGATGGCGTTCTTGCTTAGATATTATTTCGCGATGGAAGCAAACTAAGCCGGCTTCGACTCAGGTATTTCTTTTCTCCAACTTGCTTGTCAAATCAGGATCTTTAGCATTATGGGGTTGTGTTGGACGTGACACTGCCACTGGCCACATCCCGGGACTCCAATTTCTTTGGCGGAGTGGAGATTGAGGGGTATCCTTGTAGATGACTCGTGTTGATCAGGTACACGTGCATATTTTTACCAACACACAACAAGCAGGGAAAAAGTTTGATTGCTTGTGTCATATCAACCTCCAGAAAGCTGTACCCCATTTTCTTTACTACAAGTTGTAGATTCTCAAACAAAGCTCTTGTCTAGACCCGCAATGGGCAGTCAAGCTTGATCTTTCCTTATCTTATCACAATGGCACGGTCATGAGTCAGAAAATATTTCCCAAGATTGTCCGTGCCGAACAAATTTTTAGAAATTCCATCTTTTCTGTTGGTATCAATTCAGTCGCGTGACAAGAACCATCAATATGTGCGGGATATTTGCGTGTCACCAGTCAGTCTCTTCATCGATCTACTGGCCATTTCGCCTACTTACCAACGTCTAGCCATCCTGATGTGCAGAAGTTTAAGCCAACTGCTTTGCGCATGGCCAAAGCGTATGCTAACCAATTTGTCCATTGGTACACGCGATAGCTAATTTCCTCTCAGAGCCCGACATCGTGGACCTGACTGGAGTAAGCTCAGTCGGTTGAATGGCTCAAGAAGACTTGCGATTGATTTGTGATCAGGTGGAAATTTTATTGGAAACAAGACCAGTCAGTTCAAACATACCTTTCAGCTTGGGTGGTACTAATTGCGACTCTAGTCCTTGCACATGAACGTCTTAGCATCGTGGGTGTTGGTACAGTATGCTATCGAGTCTATAAGAACAGCAGCTGAGTAGTGTTAGGGTCGGGTGCCCAACCTCTCGTCAACGAGGATGGAAGCATAGCTCTTGCAGTCAATGGGGAGATATACAATCACCGCATTCTGCGAAAACAGCTAAAGGAGCCATACAACTACAAAACCAACTCCGACTGTGAAGTCATAATACCCTTGGTAGGTCGAAGAGGGTCTCGTGTGCTCGGTGCTGATTGGAATAGTATATGAAATATGGCACCGAAGCTCCTCAGTACCTCGATGGAATGTTTTCGTGGGTTTTGTTCGACAAGACTCAAGATCGTACCGTTGCCGCTAGAGATCCAGTTGGAATCACTAGCTTCTTCCTTGGTCGGTCGAGTGAAACGCCTGGAGCTGTCTACTTTGCTTCCGAGCTGAAGTGCCTGCATCCTGTATGTGACGTGATTATAGCATTCCCACCAGGTCACGTATATGATTCCCAAACAAATTCGATGACGAGATATTTTGATCCTACCTGGTGGGATCCTATGAGGGTGCCTTCAACGCCAGTGGATTATAAATTGATCAGAAAAACACTGGAAAGATCTGTGTTAAAGCGACTGATGGCTGAAGTCCCTTATGGAGTCCTTCTGTCGGGAGGGTTGGACTCGAGCCTGACAGCTTCGATTGCACAGCGAGAATCTCTAAGGCAACGAGCTCTCATGCAAAACCGCGGCAATGGATATAAGACACCAGATTACAGTGAAAAGCTGGTTGGTATCGATGATGACAACGAGCTCTCTACTGTTACGTTCCTGCCGCAACTGCATTCATTCTCAATTGGTTTGCCAAATGCGCCTGATACGAAAGCTGCCATCGAGGTCGCCGATTTCCTGGGAACCAAGCATCATGCTTTCACATTCACCGTTGATGATGGACTGGACGCGTTGTCAGATGTCATCTATCATCTGGAGTCATACGACGTGACCACTGTTCGCGCCTCGACACCGATGTACCTGCTGAGCCGCAAAATCAAGGCCATGGGAGTGAAGATGGTGCTGAGCGGAGAAGGCAGTGACGAAATCTTCGGCGGTTACCTATACTTCCATGCTGCCCCGAATAAAGAGGAGTTCCACAAGGAGACAGTTAGAAGGGTCAAGTTCTTACATACGTCTGATTGCCTCAGGGCCAACAAATCCACCTCAGCATGGGGTTTAGAGGCACGAGTACCCTTTTTGGACAAACAATTCTTGGAAGTGGCAATGAATATTGACCCTCAGGAGAAGATGATCACCAAAGACAGAATAGAGAAGTACATACTGCGGAAAGCGTTTGACACAACAGACGAGCCGGATGTTAAGCCCTACCTTCCAGACAAAATATTGTGGAGACAGAAAGAACAATTCAGCGATGGCGTTGGCTATGGCTGGATCGATGCCTTGAAAGAACAGGCAGAAATCAATGTGACTGACGAGATGATGAAGACTCCGAAACCAGAATGGGGGGATGATATTCCAGACAGCAAAGAAGCGTAGGCGAGGCAATTTTTTTAACACTGAAGTTGTGCTGATGTCCACAGGTACTGGTACCGCACAATATTCGACCAGCACTTCCCTCCATACTGTGCGTCGACCGTAGTGCGATGGACGCCTACATGGTCCAAGCAGACCGACCCAAGTGGAAGGTATGCACATCTCGGGATTCAAAGACATAAGCCGCTAACCAGTCGAACAGAGCCATTACCACTCATGTTGCCAAGTATGAGGGCAAGGATTGATCTATTGCCTTCCTTGTCAGCTTGCGATTGGGTATTCGCGACGTATTGACCTGTTGGGCTTCTTGCCTGCACATGGCCATTAGTACATAAAAAATGACTCCTCATGTAGATAGACTCATCGAAACCTGACAGGAGCACAGAACATCCCTGTTGAGGAAGAAGTGAATAGATGATACATGCAACGACACCGGTCGTGCATGACCTAAATACTGTGCGGTCGAAGGAGTAGCAGGGTAATGGGCCACACGGAATACTTAATTGTCTGCCGAAACACTACTTATGTAGAGTGCCTTGCTTCGAGCTCTCTCTTTACAATTCGTTAGGAGTCGATTTCTATCTTGGTGAAGCAGGAGAAGGTGCAATTTAATTAATTTATTGATTTATTGTTCGAAACCCGACTCCTATTGCATACGAGTACCACTGTAGAGCTCTTTGACACGCGCGGCTTTGATTGGCCCACAGCAAGCTCCCCGATCTTCCGATTTATCCTCTCCCGGCCCAAGCTCTTGTCTACCTCAACAACAAATTTTACCCGCAGTTCAGCTTCACGTTCTTCTCTTAGCCACTTCCAGTTCGAGCCTCCCCTTTTGTCCTCACAATGTCTGTTCCTGTTGCATTTAGCGATATCGGCAAGCCTGCCAACGATGTATGTTCCGCGCTCTCGGCGGCACCGCGGATGAGGAGCTGTGCAGACCAGCTTGCTGATGCGGACATTAACAGATCCTGAACAAAGATTTCTATCACACCACAGCAGGTGGATTGATGCCTCGGCCATTTTATTCAAGCTGCTTGCTGACTGCTTGCTACAGCGAACCTCGAGGTCAAGTCGAAAGCCCCCAATGGTGTTACCTTCAACGTCAAGGGCAAATCTGCGCACGAAGGACCGATCTCGGGCTCGGTGAGCACCATTCTACCCCGGATGGGCCCGTTCACTGTTGGAGCAAGACGTACTAAGTACTATGATCAGCTTGAAGGAAAATATCAAGACAAGGCTACTGGTACGTGTCTACTTGTCATTTCTTGCGCCAGGATCTTTGTCAACCTATCCAACCCCGTATGATATCTACCATATTCTCTATCCAGCTTACGTCGTGATTGCGCTGTCAACGCAGCGAATGTTGAGTCTGCAGCTTGCTGATCATCCTCCTTCCTCCACATGCAGGCCTCACTCTCACCCAATCATGGACAACCTCCAACTCCCTCGACACCAAAGTCGAACTCGAAGATCAACTCGCCAAGGGTCTCAAAGCCGAAGTCCTTTCCAACTACCTCCCAGCCAAACAAGCGTACGGCGGAAAGGTGAACCTCTACTACAAGCAGCCCAACCTCCACTTCCGCACCTTCTTCGATCTCTTTAAAGGTCCCACCGCCAACATTGACGCCGTTCTCGGCCATGAAGGATTTCTCGTGGGTGCCGAGGCGGGCTACGACGTGCAAAAAGCAGCCGTGACCAAGTACTCTGCCGCAATTGGATACAGTCTGAGACAATACGCTGCCACTATCCAGGCCACCAACAATCTCAGCGTCTTCTCGGCGAGCTACTACCACGCAGTCAACAGCGAGGTAGAAGCCGGTGCCAAGGCAACTTGGGATTCCAAGGCTGGTAACAATGTCGGCCTTGAAATTGCTAGCAAGTACAAGCTTGATCCCAGCTCTTTCGCGAAGGTGAGCACAGGAGAAACATCATCGTTCCCTAGCAAGCACAGCTGCTAACGCGGTTGAAACAATAGGCCAAGATCAACGATCGCGGTATCGCAGCACTCGCATACAACGTCAAACTCAGCACCGGCGTCACTCTAGGTCTCGGCGCTTCGTTTGATACCCAGAACCTCAGCCAGGCGGCTCACAAGGTCGGCGCGTCTTTCACTTTTGAGGGGTAGAGTCATCGAAGATAGAGGGCTAGGCTGTGTCAGTCGATAGATGGACAAGCGCCACGGACAGTTCGAAGACGTGGAAGAGACACATCAGCGCCACTTGCGTGATTCGCTGGGGGACCGCAGAGAAAACCTTTGTATTGTACATTTCCGAGTCTGGTAGAAGACCATGTGATTACGCTCTAGTCGAGCCTGGTCAAGCGGAATTTTAATGCAGATTTTTTTATAATTAAACCTTATGTAACAAGGTCTTCCGTTTCGTGGAGCTGATTCATCTTGGTTTTCATCTTTGCGCTGTCTCGATCTGGACAAGCGGAGCTTCTTCATGGCTTTTCTGTTTATCTGTTTGGGTCTCTTCTAGCCTGTGGGTCCTGGTCTGGCAGAATGCGACAGCAGGCCTCAATCCCTTTCCTTTTTGGATACTGTACACGCCTGTCCATCTTAAATGCATTTATTCCCTCCATCACTCACAGATCCTGTTCAACTCCTGATACCCCTAATCCCCCAGCGAGGAGCTGCGCCAGCACCATGGTCCTTATCCCCCTTTAGCCCACTCATTCCCCCCACCCCACCGCCATCACGATCACGATCACGCCGACTTCCATCCCCCCTCGTCAACCCCCCCTTCCCCACGGACGAACCCGCCGACCCCCAAAAACACCCCCGCAACGCTCACCCCGCCGATCAAGAGCCCCGTCACGATCACGAACCGGACCCAGAACCCGGCGTCGTCCTCCATCTCCCTCTGGGCCGCCGCCATGGCGGCTTCGCGGCGCGATTGGCGGCGCACATCTTCGTGTGTCTGGGTGGAGTGGACGGGGTGCGGGTTGAAATTTGGAGGGGTGTTTTCTGCCGCGCTGAAGTGTGCAGACGAGGAAGAGGAAGAGGAGGAGGTTGTGTCCTTGCCCCCGTGCGCGTAGAAACTGGGCGGTGGGCCTCTGAATGTGCCCCTCCTCTTGCTGAGGCCGCTGGCGGGGCGG